>NC_056737.1:1839912241-1840212241 GCF_019279795.1 Protopterus annectens | reverse complement strand
TAGAAAGTGGAATGAGCTCCGTGTGGTGTGTTTCCACAGTTGCCAAAGGGATGTGCTTCTCATACACACTTATACAGACACTTACCCCATTCACACACACACATGCCACTTGCTGGATTCAAACCCCTACCTAACTATGTTATGACACTAGAGACAGGCGCATTAGCACGCTATTCGGATTACTGGGAGGTAGCATTTCTAATGATCTACTTATAGGGTGCTGACATCTTCATTGTTTGGAATGGGGAATGTGCATCCTGTGGTGTGTTTTCACAGTTGTTAAGAGGAACATTTGAACTAAGTGTGTGAGCATGCCCACTTCAGCCTTCCCATGGCATGTTGTGTGAATGATGTCTCATTTATCAAAGTGTGTGAGCATGCCCAGTGTGAGCTTTCCATATGTTGAACTATGCAGCCCATCACAGTTGTGGATGAGTGTGAACTCCAACAAATAACTCCTGTTTAAGGTTGTGTGTTCTGTGACATGTTGTGTAGTTACTGTCCAGATGCTTCCTGTGAACACAACAGGGATTATACTGTGCCTGCAGCTTTTGCATGGGATACTTTGCATACAATTGTTAACATCCATTCATACTGACCTAGCACTGTTGTACTGTATAGTGTAGTGGTTCAGTACTTTCACTGTGGTGGACATTATCCTGGGCTTTAGTCCTATCACTGATTTACATTTCCATACTGTGCACAACAGCCTCTTTAGGGTCCAGTTGTGCATGTCTGCCTAAAGGCAGTGCCTCTATGGACTCTGGTAATTACTGCCCCATAAGCTTAACAAGTGTAGTCTGCAAAGCTATGGAGAGGATCATAATGGAGCTCATGAAGAAAGATATGGAGGACATGCAGACATTGTACCTGTCCCAGTTTGTGTTGATCAAGGGCAAGTCATGCCTTTTGTACTTGGTTGACATTATCAAAACAGTAACTAAGGCCATTGATGAGGGAAAGGCAGTCCATAGAGCCTACCTTGCCCTTGAAAACCCTTTCAACACAATACCCCACTCAGGTATTGTAGGAAACCCTACCAACAGAAATGTACACCCATATGTCACAAGATCAGGTTTCAAACTGTCTTACAGACAGGACCCACAGGGTTAGAGTTGCTGGCACTATGTCAGACACCATGCCAGTCACATGTGGTCTCACACAGGGCTCAGTCCTTGGCCCCTATTGTTTGTTATCTACTTCTCAGAAGTACAGTCCAACATGGGAGGACTTTGGCTGACAAAGTTTGCAGATGACTGCACACTGGGTGCCATAGTGGACAGTGCATCAGACACGGATATCCTTCAGAAGGGGCTCCACGGACACTGATAGCTGGTGCCAGAGCCATGGCCTGAAGTCAACTTGCAAAACATGTGTAGTCATACCCTTCAGGAAAGCAAGGTAACCCCAAGCTACCATATAGGTGGCAATCCTCTAAGCACAGGGAAGGTTATCATGGACCTGGGGACCCAGGTTGACAGTCACTGTTCTGATGACACTCACATTGCTAAAGTGGCTAGTAGGACCTTCTACATTGTCCACATGATCAGGAAGGGATCCACATCCAGATCTAGTGGGTCATTGTTCCCCTGTACTCTTCACTTATCGGACCGGTGATCTGGTACACTGCCTTATCTGGATGTATCTCACCTGACATCTGCAGCAAGTGGGGAGACCCTGAATGTCCCCAACAAAAGGATAAAGGGTCTCCAACATCTGTCATATGCTGCCAGATTGGAAACACTACAGCTCTATTCAGTCACATACTGTCTGCTTAGAGGTGACATGTGCATGACATGCAAGCATGTCCAACCAGGGATTAATGGACATGCTCCACCTCAAAATCTTCAGATCCACCTGAACCAATAGTGCAAGTGACTTACACCGTAGCAGGGATGTACATTGGACATGTTGGAGGGTGGATTTATCACTTTCGGAGACTCCTATGCTGTGGAATACAATCACGGTCCATGTGAGTCACAGCACCTTGCTGGCTCTGTTCAAGAGGTATCCTGACCTGTGGATGGGAAATCATAGGTTTACCCGGGGATCGTCACTGTGTCACTGCTGGAGACAGGCACGTCAAACTAATGGGCATAGTACTGTTTCCATATAAGGGGTGGCGTCGCAACCAGACTCTGGACTAGGCTTAGAACTGCCTTGGGGCAGATAGCCTAGTATGAACCTATGAACCTATCTGACCATGTTGCATTATGTTCAGATGTGAACTACTTACAGCGGCCTCAACCAACTGCAGTAGTGTATTCCACAACATGGGTGTACATTGGCAAACACTACCGATGTGCCCAAGGCCATTTCTAATGGTTATTGGATAGTGTGTTTGTCCATCAACACATCATAAGTGCAGTTTGGCATGACATATGTCTTGTTTTGTATACTGTGCCTCTGTCTACCTGTGACACAACATTGATACCCAGGGTATACCTACCATCTCCCATCCACTCGTTAGGATCCCTGTTGAGTAGAATAAATGAGTGACTCTATGGATAACCTGTACTGGTAGTTTACTCATGCGTGGTGGTGGCTTCTGTGTTATGGATAATGCAGTACAGCTTGTCCTATGTATGTCAGTGCTGGGGTTCAGGTCCCTCATGTGCATATCTCCCTGCCATTCACATTGTACAAGGTGCGGCATGTGCCTTGCTGCCAGCTTGGACATGCCTTTCTACATCAGGCACCGCTTGTGTCTGGGTGGCCAAGATGGCAGTGTGTGTAACTGCATTCTGTTTAATCAGGCGACACATTACATGTGTTCCAGCTCTTTGATACTCCTGGTGAGGTACTGTTGTGGACTTTACAGTTGCTGAATCTATCTGCTGAGGTACACCACACAGGCGCTGTTGTGGTCATTTGTAATGCTGCTGAAAGATAACTGCAAAACCACAATGACCTCCCCTTAGCTAGATGTCATAACCCTCATGATTAGGTTGGTATATGGATTGTTGCTGTTAACCCTACAGCCACATTTTTGTCAATGCAGGATATCTATCACCTTGTGTCCCCATTCTGGCATTACATGTTAGGAATGTCATGGGTGCGACACCTATGTGGGAATTGGTGGTCACTTACTGGATTATCCACAGAGGCTGACTATACTGTTTTCACCATTTAACATGCTGACATGGCTATGGCACCAGCTGTCTGTTTCTATGTGGCCCTTTTATGGGATGCTTGTGTCAGCTGGTGTATCAGATATGTCAGGCGGCTTGTTGTCCTCTACAAACATGTTCCAGCACAGTCCTTACTTGTTGGCCTGTACCTATGGGGCATATATACCAGATGGTGAAGGTCCCAGGACCAAGCTTTGTGGGATGCCTGTTATATGTGGTTTGTAGTCTGACATGGCTGCTGCATGTCTGACCATGTCAGTTCTGTCGTTGGTCTGGTTTGCAACCCCTCCCATGACATTGGGGTGTATATATCAGCTGGTGAGCAAATCTATCACGGAACACATAGGGTATTGTACAGAAGGCTTTGCAAGGTCCGGCAACACTGTGTGGACCACATTGCCCTCATCACTGACTTCAAGTACTGTTTCAACTGAGTCACACATGTTTAGGGGTGGGGTCTGCACTTTGTAAACCCACACTGGGTAGGGTCGGGTGTCAATAGATCCACAATATCATTATGTCTGTGGTACATGCTGGTCCTTTCCATAGCTGTGCAGACCAAACCTCTCATGATTCTGTGGTGGTTGTTTTCCTATCCATTCAGGAGACACCTTTGTTGAGAACACCCACTGTTGTTGTACACTGCTCTTTGGAGTGCGTACCCTGTGGTAAGGGTGACATAATGTCAGGGAGGCGGCAGTCTGCTGGGGAAGGTATTTGGCATTATGGGGGGGGGTTTGCACTGCACATGTCAGGATGTCTGTTGGCCATACCTGTGTGTGTCTGGTATGTTGTTTGTAATATCGGTGTGATCCGGAGCATATCCAGGAATCAACAACATGCTTACTACCATCATTTGCAACAGCCTTGGGGTTATCTGTAGTGTCCTGTACAATCTGTATCATAATGGGTTCATACTAGGCTACCCCCCTAGGGCATCTGTAAGCCTGCATGTCCATTTTGTTTGATGGATTCTGGGGAATTGTTTACACCTGTGTCAGTGCTAGTATGATACCAGGGGTATAGTGACAAACAGCTCAGAAGCTGACTTCACACTTCTTCGGACTGAGATGGTATCCATTAAGCCCACTGGGCCAGTGGAAACCACAACACACAATGGTGACTCCTGCACAGACACTTTATGCGGACATCTCCGAGTAAGCATGGACCATGCAATCACAAATGAGAATGACACCTTCACCACCAAGGGAAAGTGGCCTGTCTGGTGGACCCCAGCCATAAACAACCTGTATAACAGATGAAGGATACTAATGCAAGACAGAGCTACATCTCCAGAATGTAAGGCAGCTGTGATCAGCAGTAGTAGAAAGCTACATTCTCACATAAAGACACCCAAGTTCAACTTGGGGACATAAATCACCACAGGCGATGAAGGTAACCACACTGCTTTCTTCAGTTATGTCTGGCGCCTGGGTGGGAACCCTCATATATGCTCAGATTTGGTACACAACAACTTATATCCCAGGGACCTGACAGATATTACTGACACCCTGGCAGACCAGTTCAGTGCAATGTACCCCTCCCTCACCCCCAAGACATGATAGTTATCACAGCTGTATGTAACCTCACTGTCATCCTGGATGTCCATGTGAGAGCCGCAGTCAGCAGAGGCAGTACACAGCATCAATGGGACCTGATGGTATCCCCAGTTGCATGCTATGTGAACTACAGATGGAGATAAACCTGTATATGCAGATCCTATTTAACCTTAGCCTTGCTACAGGATCTGTACCTGAACACTGGCGTGCGGCAACAGTGGTCCCACTCCACAAAGGAGATGCCTCCACAGACCCTGGCAGCTACCACCACACAAGCTTAAACAGCCTTGTCTGCAAAGCTTTGTGAAGGGTCATTATGGAGCTTCCACACAGAGACATTGGTGTCCTACAGACCCTTGATCACACCCAATTCAGCTTTGTACAGTGCAGATCCTGCGTTTTGCACCAAGTTGACTACTTTGAAACTGTCAGTAGAGCCGTTGATGAGGGCTACACAGTCCACACAACCTACCTGCGCTTGGCTAAGGCCTTTGACACAATACCCCACTCAGGCATCATAGACAAGCTCAACAGCTGAAATATAACACCATATGTCACAGCATAGGTTGCAAAATGGCTCAGAAACAGAACCCATAATGTCAACATTGCAGGTGCCTTGTCAGGTTCAAAGCCAGTCACAAGTGGTGTCCCACAAGGTTGTGTCCTGGGACCTCTCTTATTTGGTATTTACTTTTCAGATGTGAAAGCAAACATAGGAGGGTTGTGGCCGACAAAGTTTACAGATGACTGCAACCTGGGCACCATAGTGAATACATCAGCCAGCACACACATCCTACAGACTGCCGTCACACTGACAGATAGCTGGTGCTGGACTCATGGCCTAAAACTGACTGCGACTGATGTGTAGCCATCCCCTTTGGGAGGAACACAGTACCCACAGATCTGTACATAGACAGCAACCCAATGAGTACAGGAAACAAATCAGACAGCTGGGGACACATGTAGATAGTGACATCTCATTTGACACCCATGTTGCCAAAGTTGTTTGACATACTTTCTATCTTGGCCACCTTATCATGGAGGGTATTCCATCCAGACCATAGGAGGTCATTGTACCACTATACTTCTCCCTTATCAGGCCAATGCTTGAATACAACGCCCCATTTGGTATGTACCTCAACCAGCACTTGCAGCAGCTGGAGAGACCCCACAAGTACCTTACCATGACGATCAGGGATCTACAACACATGTCATATACTTCCAGAATAACTAAAAACAAGCTTTTTTCAGTGTCATACCACATACATACAGGTGACCTATGCCTGACATACAAGACCATGTCCGATCAGGATTTGGTAGACATGCTCCACTGCAAGCAATCCACATCCACCAGAAACATGGGAGCTAAAGATTTGAACCTCAGCACATACATGTATAGGACATGCTGAAGGGACAGAGTCATAACTCAGAGGCATCTCAAACTCTAGCAGAGTATCCCAGTTCATGTTAGACAGAGTACCTCACTGACTCTCTTCAAGAGACATCTGGACAGCTGCATGTGGACAGGGGCACAGACTGGACAGAGGCATAGTCACATTATTCAATTATGTAAGGTGGTCATAATGTGTCACTACTAAGTCAGAGGCACAATATTTCGTATCTATGCAGTACACATATTACCACTATGAGGGGTGGCAATAGCAATATTCATCAAGGACACCCTCACCTCATGGTTGGTGGCAACACCACGATGCATTGTACACCATCCGGGTGCAATTAACCATAGGCAAGACTGCTCTGAAGTTTGTAGCATGTTACAGGCCATCCTCTGAAACTCAGGTACCTCACAGAGCTTTCATGAAAACAGTGGCGGGGATACATGTACCTGCAAACACCATCACACTGGGTGATCCCAACTATCCAAATATAGACTGGGATCAGTACTACAGCCACAACACTCTAGCCACAGGTTCCTACAGTTCATACACTCACATGCCATGGAAGAACTAGTCACCATCCCCACAAGAGGAGACAACATAGTAGATCTCATCATCACAAACATGGGCTCACAATGTTCAACACCAGAGGTATACCCATCATTGGTGAGATCAGATCATGACCTACTCTCAGTGGAAGTCCACATCCCACCTCCACCCCAGATAGAAAAGACCACAGTGCAGAACCTCTCAGAAGCCGACTACACACTTCTAATGACTGTTGTGGTCTCTTTCAAAACCCCAAGCCAGCAGACACCATTACCCAAGCCACTGTATCACTTACAACTGCCTTCTACCAGCACCTTCAAGACTGCATGGATGAGGCAATCCCAAACAAAACACAGACTCGTTGTACCAGAGGCAAGCGTCCAGTGTGGTGGACCTCAGCCATAAACAAGCACTACAACACAAGGAAGGAGGTACTACAAGATAGAAGCGATATCCGTGGAAGGGTAGACACCCCTGCTCAATATAGGTGAAACACTGAGTTCCCCATGAAATCATCCAATGCGAATATTGGGAGTAAACCCACTAAGGGCTCACGGGTCAACAATGAGGCCTTTTATAGATCGTTACACACCTGGGAGGAAACTCCCAGATATGCTCAGAATAGGCTCAGAATGCTGTAAATATCACTGAACCTATAGACATTGCCAACATACTGGCTGACAGGTTCAGTGCAGATTGCTCCACCCACCCCTCCACCACAACTGGAGAGATATGTATGAAAGAGGATTGTAGCCCCCCAAACATCTCAAATGCTCAGGTGGGAACTGCTCTATCCAAGGGAAAGGGCGCAGCATCCATGGGACCAGATGGTGTCCCTGGTTTTGTGCTCCATGAACTCACTCAAGAATTCAACCCGCAGTCAGGGCAGCTGTATGATCTTAGCCTCAAGTCAGGATATGTTCCCAAGGAGTGGCATATGTCAATGGTGGACCCACTTCACATTGGGGTGCCTCCACCGACCACGGAAACTACCATCCCATCAGCTTGACAAGCAGGGTCTGCTAAGCTATGGAGAAGATCATAATGGAAGTCATAGATGAGGACATAGGGGACTTGCAGACATTAGATCCAACCCAGTTAGGCTTTGTTGAGGGCAGATCATGCCTTTTAAACTTGGTTGACTGTTTCATAACAGACACCAAGGCCATTGACAAGGGCAAGGCACTCCACACAGCCTACCTTGACCTGGCAAAGGCTTTCAACACAATACCCCACTTGGGTATCATTGAAAACATCACCAGCTAAAATGTGAACCCATACATCACAGGATGGGTTGCAAACCCGACTAGGTGACAGAACAGACAGGTTCAGACTTGCTGGTGCCATGTCACACTCCACAACTGTCACAAGTGGTGTCCCACAGGGCTCAGTCCTGGGCCCACTATTGCTCAGCATCTACTTTTCAGAAGTACAAGCAAACACAGCAGGATTATGGCTGACAAAGTTTGAAGATGACTGCAGACTGGGAACCATAGTTGGACACCCATCTGACACAGACATCCTTCAGAAGGGTGTCATAGTCACGGATAACTGGTGCCAGAGCCATGGCCTTACATTACACACTAAACAATGCATAGCCGTACCCTTTGGGAAGAACAAGGTTACCACTAGTTCCCATGTAGGTGGCAATCCTCTAAGCACACAGGAGGTTATCAGGGACCTGGGCACCCAGGTTGAGAGTAACCTTTTGTTTGACACTCACGTTGCCAGGGTAGTTAGGTAGAACTTCTACATTGCCCACCTCATCATGCAGGGATTCACATCTAGATCCAGGGAGGTCATTGTTCCCCTGTACTCTTCACTCATTGGACCATTGATTGAGTGCAATGCCCCATTCAGCATGTATATGACCCGACACCTATGGCAATTGGATGGGCCCACAGATTCCTCGACAGGAGGAGAAAGGGTCTCAAACATATTTCTTATGCTGCCCGACTGGAGGAATTCCAGCTTGATTCCGTGACTTACCGTCTGCTCAGAGGTGACCTGTGCCTGACATCCAAGGCCATGTCCAAACCTGAGTTAATGTACCGCTTCACCTCAAGACCTCTACATCCATCAGAACTACAGTGGCAGGAGATTTAAACCTCAACACAGATATTAATAGGATGTGCTGGAGGGACAGATTCTTCAACCAGAGAGTCCCTATGCTGTGGAACAACATCCTGGTACATGTGAGGCTGAGTACCTCACTGGCTTTGTTCAAGTGAGATCTTAATCAATGGATGGGAGATTGCAGGTATGCCCCAGGGATAACCTCAGTATCACTGCTTGTCAGAGGCACAGCAATATAATGGGCAAATTATCCGTCAGAGTGAAGGTGCGGCAGACTCCACGGAACTCTGGTCTAGGCTTATAAATGCCCTAGGGCAGATAGCCTAGTATGAACCTGTGAACCTGTGAACATAGGCCTGGGGCAGTTGCTGCTATTAGGACAGTGGTCTGCAGCAAGCTATATAGTAGTAGTCAGTTTTAGCCATTGGTGTTTGACCATGGCTAATGCATGTTACTTCTTGTTGTGGTAACAACAGGGGTGTGTGGTTATCCATGCCATTTATTGGTAGTCACCCTCATTTTGTATCTTGTTCCATGTTTTTGCACATGTACATCACTGTATGAGGTGTGACCCTGGTAGTGTCAGGGTGCTGATGTGCGCTTTGACCCTGTTTTCTATTACAGCACTGATATGTGCATTCCCTATACTGTGTGCATTTACACTGCACACATCTTGCTGTTTATACCTTTGGCATTGGGTAGCATTACATCTAGGTTCCTATCCCTTGTGATAGCTATGAGGTGGGTTTGTGTTTTTGTGGTTTATGATTGGTGAGGGTGGATGTTAGTCATGGTCCTCAGGTGTGCATATGATACATGGTATTACATTACTTAACACATGGCATTCATACCTCGGATGGTGCTGCAGGGCTGCCTCTGTCGGATGCACATACTACACTCCCTGTACATTTGGAAGCAGGTTGTGTCATGTTAGGCATCCCTGTTACTGTATGAGTGAGTCAGAGTGGGTATCAGTCCCAGTGTTCCTACTGACCAAGCATATGTGCTATCGTTGCCTCTTTGCCAAGGCCAGGGCATACTGGGCACGCCTCCTTCTGCCTACTGGGACAAGGTCAGGTTGTTCCTCCTCCAAGTCACCCCTGCCTGTGGTGGCCTTGGCAATGGTGGGGATGTTTGGCCCAGCCCTGTGCTGGTCCTGCTGCAGCTGTTTCCGCAGGATCATATTATGTAGCATAGCACATATCATGATCATTTGGGTACATGTAGTTGGTGTGTACTGCAAAGCTCCACCAGGCGTGTCCAGACACGGAACCGTGACTTGAGCAGCCCAAACACACGCTCTATGATATTGCGTGTTTGTGCGTGTGCCTCATTATGGCGTTCCTGTTGGTGTGTGTGCATTTCTGATGGGTGTCATCAGCCACGGCTCAAGTGCATAACCAGCATCCCCACTAGGTGTCCGTGTGGGAAGTCCCCATTGGCAAATGATTGGTACAGCTGCGTCAGATGCCAGATGTGGGAATCGTGGTAGCTACCAGGGCAGCCAGCACACACATTCATTATTATGCCCTGGGCATCACACACGACCTGGCAGTTCATGGAGGTGTATCCCTTGCGGTTAACGTAGGCTCTGCCCCGCTCACCAGCTGTTGCCTTGGTGCGTATGTGCGTGCAGTCTATTGCACCCAGCACCTCAGGGTATCCGCTATTTGCTGGAAGAGGCGCATATTGCTGGCCACAACCTCACGGTCACTAGGGACATATATATGATCACTGACATGTGGTGACATGGCATCCAGGAACTGGTGCAGTACCCTGGAGGCTGATGCCTGTGATATCCCCATCATATCGCCAGTTGGTCTCTGAAAGGTACCTGTTGCTAGTATTCTTAGGCCAGCACATACCTTGGTTTCCACTGGGATGGGTTCCCCTCTGTTGGTTCTGTGTGTGAGGCGTGGCCTGCACAGCTCAACAATCTGCTGCAGGAGCTCTCTGTCCACTCTATAGCGCTCTACTATCTCCAGCTCATGTAACCCATGGTAGGTGACCCTAGGCCTGTATACTCTTCTCCTTCTCCTCACTCTGGGTTGTCTGTCAGCATCTGCATTATCACCACCCTCGGCAATTCGCCTATGTCTGATTATAACAGCTATGGCAGCCCCTAGCATTTCTGCTCTGAGTTCAGCCTTTTTCAGGTTTCAACTCTGATAGCTTAGTTTCTGGCAGTATCTCTTGTGAGAAACAGCCTGCACTGCTCTTTGTTGTGTTTTAAGTGCTGGGTTGGGCTTCTAGTCTGCCTGTGTAATTGCCTGCTTCTAATTGTTTCCACCAATTAACTTTAGTAGTATCTTCTGGCAGTTTCCCTGTATTTTGGTTGTTTCCTATTTCCTCTCTGTTTCCTGAGGGGCACACCGGCTTAAACACGCTCACAGTAACTTAAGCAGCGTGTACACATCCCTACGGTGTTACAGCGCACACATCCTTACGGTGTTAGCTAGGCTGATTCATGCTAAAGCAGCGCACACCGCCTTACACCGCGTGCGCCAGCGCAAACCGTTGTAAACAGTTTGCAACACGCTCCCACAAGTAGAACCTGCCTTACAGCGCTGCAGCGCGCATGCACGTATTTCAAGAAACTTAGAGTGTAGGGATGGCGTATGCCCTCAATTTCTTGACATTCCCAGTGTTCTGTTGGGACACACCTCCCTCCCTGATGTCTGTCTGTCATCTCTTACCTTACATTGCCCTCCAATCTGGTACATTTCTTTCTATCCTTCCCCATGATGTCACCTACCTCTTACTCTGTTCCTCCCCTTCTCTAACTCTTACACGACTCAGAAAGTGCTCATTACTTATGTGGCAGTGTGATTCAGTATTGTAAGCCTCATTTACATAGGATTGCCTAGTAATGCTTAGTTACATATCTTACAGGGAGCTTCCCTCTTGACAACCACTAAGCGGAGGCCATATTGTTTTGCTCTGCAAGTCCCTCCATTGACATTTCATGTAATACATAAATCCCACAATTGTGGGCTTATAAGCCGGTTTTCAGTTTTAGGTAGCGCACCCGTTTGCGGCGGGTGTGCGCTACAGATTAAACACATAAATCCCGTGAAAAAAAAGTTATATAACTTTTTTGCAACACTTTCATGCCAATGGCCACATATTTGGCCATTGGCATGTAATGTAACAAATGCACCCTTTATTTGGAGCTGACATAGCTCCGTTTTTAATTTTGCAGAAATGTACTCAGTTGTCAGCTGAGTACATTTCTGCAACTTCGTCCGTTACGGACTGGTTTGGAAGCCGTGGATCGCTCACATACCTCATTTGCATATCTTGGAGCTGCAAATGAGGTATTGAGCATTTCCACGCCCACTCCGTGTAAGAGACGTGTTAGCTGTCTCTTACACGGAGATTTGGGCTGTTGCTGAATCAGGAGGCTTACACGGAGGCTTACACTACTCTTGAACTCCGTGTAAGCCTTCCTGAATCTGGCCCAAAGTGCTTTTCACTGAAAAAGCACTTTCACTAAAATGTGCAAAAAAATTATAAAACAACAAAATTAGAAAAAAAAAAAAAAACAGTACTCACGTTTACGCAGGGGGGCAAGCCCCCTGCAACTCCCACTTTTATATTCTCACTCTGAGATTGCACTACAGTGGGGAAAAGGGAATATTCCCTTATCCCACTGTGCTACAATTTCAGCAACAGCCATTTCCCCACATTTTTATCTTTTTTTTAGCATACACACTCTACAGTGCTTTTTCAGTGAAAAGCACTTTCGCTTAAGTGTGCTCAGCCGTATCACTTTCGGTGAAATGGTCATTCATTAAAGAGTACAGATCCCATTTTTATACACACATATATATATATATATATATATATATATATACATATATATATACATATATATACACACATATTCACACACACACACACACACACACACACACACACACACACACACACACACACACACACACACACACACACATCAAAAACAGAACTAGAGACATATTTAAGTACCTGGCCTTGGTGATCATAACAAAGAAAATGTAGCGAATGAAGTATCAAGAGCCGCAACAGCTAAGACGCACATAAACTTTAATGGAGAGAGAAGCGCTTTCAGGTTTTCAAAACCATTCTTCAGATCAACTTACAAATATACAAAACGGTATATTTAAAACATCAGATATAAAACAAGGTTCATCATAAATAGCACCAAACACTTGGCCAATCAGTACAAAAAAAATCTATCTAAAAAATACAGGATAAACATTCTGATTAGATAAGGCTAAAACCTATAACACCAATAAGCTTCCAACTTTCATCAACTAGTTTAAGCAGTTACAAGGGGTACAAGAAAGGAACTGCCTTAATGTATACACAAGGCTATAAACAGCTCTAAGGAGAGGAAGTTAATTAAAGAGGGGTGGTGGAGAATGGCACTTATAGGATGTTGGGTAACAAGGCAGTTTTCAGTGAGGACAGAAGACACTGCCAGAAACTGGAAATAGAGAAATAGGGTACCTACTTTTTGGGATCAAATACTGAAGAATGATGATGTTTTAAAATAGGAAAAGACAAAACATAAGTTTGACTTACATGACACACATTGCCTACCATACCTGATAATTTCTGTACCATTAAAGCAGACACTAAGCAAATGGGGAGAGTAAAAGGAAATGTAAATATAGTGGTCCTAATGACAGAAACAAGAATACAGCATCAATACAAAGGTTAATAAAGACAGCATATAAGGACCTTACAGCAATAAGAGATGATGTGGGTAAAAATGTTAAGGGTAACTAGAATGCCAAATTGGCTATAAATATCTCTGAAAAGCAATGGAAGGTATTTTTTCTGGCCCCTAGATATGTCACTAAATCTAGGCAATTCAAAACCTTTGTATGAACGTGTATGCAGAGTTATTTTTATACCCCAAGCAAATTAAGTAAGATGTTCCTGGGCACAGATATTAAATGTTGGAGGTATGGAGAGAATGAAAGGGGAACATTTGAATCGTATCTTTTGGAATAGTTTCACACTAGAAGATATTAAACAAGGGCTACAACAGGCACTAACTGAATTAACAGGGACAGAAGCAAAATTGAGCAAGGAATACATGTTGTTAGAGTGGGATGATGCAGTAAATGTGACTGGTCATGCCCAACCACTAATGGTTTTAATGGTGCTAGTGGCTTAAATAGTTATTAATAGAAATTTGAAGTTGACTGCAAAACCTACATTTGAGGATGTTAAACAACTGATGTTAGGACTTTTAGTCCTATGTGAGAGGGACAGAGGAAACAATGATACAAATGGAGCTGGTGGGAAAAATTTAGAGAAGCAACAGTAGTGATTGGGTTGTGGACAGGAAGGGGGAAAGTGAAACTACAGGTAGTCAAGATTAGATAAGATTAGCTTTCTGAAGACAGCAGTCTGGAACTTCATAAAGGACCAATAAGAGTGTTAGAAATATTGTGGTATGGATTTATAAATAGGTTGGTAATGTACCTTACATATTACATTAACTTTATAAAACAGAACTATATAAAGTAATAAAGCAGGAATTTGGAGAAAGTGTGGCTTTAGCTTTGAACCATGTATAATCCCTGGTTCTGAAATGCAGCCAGCCGTTATACTTCATAGGAAATCTAAGACAGGAGGAGTGCACATGAAAATCTGCCCAGATAATACGACGTGAATTTAACTGTGGGTACTTCCTCAATTTCTTGACATTCCCAGTGTTCTGTTGGGACACACCTCCCTCCCTGATGTCTGTCTGTCATCTCTTACCTTACATTGCCCTCCAATCTGGTACATTTCTTTCTATCCTTGCCGTCCTCAGTGTCACCTACCTCTTACTCTGTTCCTCCCCTTCTCTAACTCTTACACGACTCAGAAAGTGCTCATTACTTATGTGGCAGTGTGATTCAGTATTGTAAGCCTCATTTACATAGGATTGCCTAGTAATGCTTAGTTACATATCTTACACGGAGCTTCCCCTCCTTGACAACCACTAAACGGAGGCCATATTGTTTTTGCTCTGCAAGTCCTCCATTGACATTTCATGTAATACATAAATCCCACAATTGTGGGCTTATAAGCTTCGGTTTTCAGTTTTAGGTAGCGCACCCGCTTATGCGGGTGTGCGCCACAGTTAAACACATAAATCCGTGAAAAAAAAAGTTATATAACTTTTTTCAATTTTCATGCCAATGGCCACATATTTGGCCATTGGCATGCTTAATGTAACAAATGCACCCTTTATTTGGAGCTGACATAGCTCCGTTTTTAATTTTGCAGAAATGTACTCAGTTGTCAGCTGAGTACATTTCTGTTAACACGTCCGTTACACGGACTGGTTTGGGCTTCGTGGATCGCTCACATACCTCATTTGCATATCTTGGAGCTGCAAATGAGGTATTGAGCATTTCCACGCCCACTCCGTGTAAGAGACGTGTTAGCTGTCTCTTACACGGAGATTTGGGCTGTTGCTGAATCAGGAGGCTTACACGGAGGCTTACACTACTCTTGAACTCCGTGTAAGCCTTCCTGAATCTGGCCCAAAGTGCTTTTCACTGAAAAAGCACTTTCACTAAAATGTGCAAAAAAATTATAAAACAACAAAATTAGAAAAAAAAAAAAAAACAGTACTCACGTTTACGCAGGGGGGCAAGCCCCCTGCAACTCCCACTTTTATATTCTCACTCTGAGATTGCACTACAGTGGGGAAAAGGGAATATTCCCTTATCCCACTGTGCTACAATTTCAGCAACAGCCATTTCCCCACATTTTTATCTTTTTTTTAGCATACACACTCTACAGTGCTTTTTCAGTGAAAAGCACTTTCGCTAGTGTGCTCAGTCAGTATCACTTTCGTGAAATGGTCATTCATTAAAGAGTACAGATCCCATTTTTATACACACATATATATATATATATATATATATATATATATATATATATACATATATATACACACATATTCACACACACACACACACACACACACACACACACACACACACACACACACACACACACACACACACACACACACACACACATCAAAAACAGAACTAGAGACATATTTAAGTACCTGGCCTTGGTGATCATAACAAAGAAAATGTAGCGAATGAAGTATCAAGAGCCGCAACAGCTAAGACGCACATAAACTTTAATGGAGAGAGAAGCGCTTTCAGGTTTTCAAAACCATTCTTCAGATCAACTTACAAATATACAAAACGGTATATTTAAAACATCAGATATAAAACAAGGTTCATCATAAATAGCACCAAACACTTGGCCAATCAGTACAAAAAAAATCTATCTAAAAAATACAGGATAAACATTCTGATTAGATAAGGCTAAAACCTATAACACCAATAAGCTTCCAACTTTCATCAACTAGTTTAAGCAGTTACAAGGGGTACAAGAAAGGAACTGCCTTAATGTATACACAAGGCTATAAACAGCTCTAAGGAGAGGAAGTTAATTAAAGAGGGGTGGTGGAGAATGGCACTTATAGGATGTTGGGTAACAAGGCAGTTTTCAGTGAGGACAGAAGACACTGCCAGAAACTGGAAATAGAGAAATAGGGTACCTACTTTTTGGGATCAAATACTGAAGAATGATGATGTTTTAAAATAGGAAAAGACAAAACATAAGTTTGACTTACATGACACACATTGCCTACCATACCTGATAATTTCTGTACCATTAAAGCAGACACTAAGCAAATGGGGAGAGTAAAAGGAAATGTAAATATAGTGGTCCTAATGACAGAAACAAGAATACAGCATCAATACAAAGGTTAATAAAGACAGCATATAAGGACCTTACAGCAATAAGAGATGATGTGGGTAAAAATGTTAAGGGTAACTAGAATGCCAAATTGGCTATAAATATCTCTGAAAAGCAATGGAAGGTATTTTTTCTGGCCCCTAGATATGTCACTAAATCTAGGCAATTCAAACCCTTTGTATGAACGTGTATGCAGAGTTATTTTTATACCCCAAGCAAATTAAGTAAGATGTTCCTGGGCACAGATATTAAATGTTGGAGGTATGGAGAGAATGAAAGGGGAACATTTGAATCGTATCTTTTGGAATAGTTTCACACTAGAAGATATTAAACAAGGGCTACAACAGGCACTAACTGAATTAACAGGGACAGAAGCAAAATTGAGCAAGGAATACATGTTGTTAGAGTGGGATGATGCAGTAAATGTGACTGGTCATGCCCAACCACTAATGGTTTTAATGGTGCTAGTGGCTTAAATAGTTATTAATAGAAATTTGAAGTTGACTGCAAAACCTACATTTGAGGATGTTAAACAACTGATGTTAGGACTTTTAGTCCTATGTGAGAGGGACAGAGGAAACAATGATACAAATGGAGCTGGTGGGAAAAATTTAGAGAAGCAACAGTAGTGATTGGGTTGTGGACAGGAAGGGGAAAGTGAAACTACAGGTAGTCAAGATTAGATAAGATTAGCTTTCTGAAGACAGCAGTCTGGAACTTCATAAAGGACCAATAAGAGTGTTAGAAATATTGTGGTATGGATTTATAAATAGGTTGGTAATGTACCTTACATATTACATTAACTTTATAAAACAGAACTATATAAAGTAATAAAGCAGGAATTTGGAGAAAGTGTGGCTTTAGCTTTGAACCATGTATAATCCCTGGTTCTGAAATGCAGCCAGCCGTTATACTTCATAGGAAATCTAAGACAGGAGGAGTGCACATGAAAATCTGCCCAGATAATACGACGTGAATTTAACTGTGCATCATGCATGAGGACTGCGCAAAATATAAGCTACTGGTGTTTTTATAATAAAAGCTGTTAAAAAGAAAACATTTCTGTCTTAAATTCAAAGGCTTCTTTAATTGTGTTCTGTTTCAGACTGCATTATTATCCAAGTGTGAAATATTGGTCAGTATCTACTTGTGTTTCTATCTGACTACCCTGAGGGTTTAACTTAGGGATGGTGCAACGGTTTGCGTTGTCACCTCACAGCAAGAGGTTCTCCGGTTTGATTCTTGGCTGGGTGCCTTCTGTGTGCCTTCTGTGCGGAGTCTGGATGTCCTCCCTGCATTCATGTGGATTTCCTCCAGGTGCTCCGGTTTCCTCCTATGTTACAAAGACATGTGTCTAGAGAGTTTCTCCTAGGGCCTCCGTTGAAAATTGGCTTGTACCAAGTCGGACTTTCTCAGTAAACAAATATTAAATAAAAATATATAAATAAAAGAAAGAAAAGCCTTTCATCTTGGTGGTATAAAGGAATTAATTCTGTAAGTTTCTGCTCGATTGTGCCTTCACCTCTGGGCTGGCTACAAGCATTACTGCTTCTGCAAGCATTTGGAAATACAATGCTGATATATTTTTTGCTCTGAGTGATATTTAACAATCCTGTGCTCTTAAGTTGCAGTTAACAGAATTCTTCAATAGTTGTGTTTTTTGAGCATATTTCTGGTTTAAGTTCAAAAGTTTCTTTACTTGTGTTCTGTTTCAGTCTCCATTTTTTCTCCCACCCACCTACACAATTGTTGTGTTCTTAAAACTTGGTGACTTTTGAGTTTCTTGCCTTTACTATAAAATTGATATTGGACACTCCTCCAAGTCCCATCACACCACCTCATTCTATAGTGTACAGTGTGATCATTTGGGAAGGCCCACCCCCTTAGTTTCTTAGTCTTGAATTATTTTCCGTTTCTTCCTTTCCTACAACTAAAACAAATATTCAACTGCTTTTATTGTAATTGTGTCCCTTAGTTTCGTAACCTTGAATTATCTTCTGTTCCTACTGAATTAAAAAAAGGGAAAAAAACTTTATTCAGCTGCTTTTACTGCTTGTTTTTTGCAGTGTTCAAGTGCATTTACTATGCTGCATTTATTACTGCTTGTTATCAGCCTGATTTATTTATTTGACATTTGTTAACTGGGATAAGCCATCTGAGCAAAAACCCATTTTCAGTGGAGGCCTGGGAGAAAAGCTCCACAGTACAAGTAAGCAAGAAAATTTACAAAACTGAAGATAAATACAGTGAAAATTTTACAATAAAATAGTTAAGCAAATGTAGATAAAGCTCCACAGTACAATATAGTCAGAGACATTACAACACTGAAGAAAAACATAGCAAAGAAATACAATAAAACAGTTTAACAAAACATTTTAATTAAGCTTATTGATGCAATTTTAACTGCACTGTGACTTAAATTTGTACAGGAAATTAAGTCATGATTTTGGCAGTATAAAATGGGGTGGGGTTGGCGGTTTTAACTATCTGATGAAGTTTTCTGACTGAAGTATCTTTGTGGCTTCTTTGGTGTAATTAGTTCAAGTGGTGTTGGATTATTCCAGGTCTGCTTATCTGGTTTGGTTTTTATGGAGTCAGGAGGTGCACTCTAATCTACTATGGCTGACTTGGCCAAATCTTTTGAGACTCTGAGTGGAACTGTGGCCAATCTCACAAATTTGGTGGAGAAATTATGTCAACGAGTTGACTTACAGCATGGATCAACTAGCTGTAACAATGACGTACATATCGCTAGTTCAGCGAACGATAGTTTCAATGCTAGTGGCATTACACCAGCGTAAAGGGTACGTGTGGATGTGAATAGCCAATCGGAAGGCGGAAATTTAAATGTGACGGCTTCGCAAGGAGGACCACCTAGCAGTAATGGCTTTTACAAAACGTTTAATGCATTAACACAATGGCTTGACGAAGGGAAAGCGTGGTGCCCTGGTCCCTCGGATAGAATGGATGGCTATGAATGGAACCCAAGAACACTGACTGACCAACTTATGGTATTTGAAGAACTAACATTAAAATACCACAAATTGCAGATAGAAAATAGCTATTTGAGGGAATGTAACAGACTTGAACGCATACCGAAAGGTTTGCGGTTTTGGAAATATCCCACCGGCTTGGCAAGGAATTCTTTGTTACATAAAGAACTGCCAGAGTTAAATAAGCAAGGATGTGAATTCCTCATGGTCTTAATTAAAGACAATGACAGGAAAATGCCTGTTTTAGCAAATGAAATTAAAACTATTGACAATAATTTGCATAAGGACTTGTTTGATTGTAGGAAGGATGATTATTTTAAAATTTTTGACAAAGCTGATAGTGTGATTCATGAAGAAACAGGAAACAACTTAAATTGCTTAGAGATGAAAGGGATTATTTGGATGGTAAGGCATATCCATTACCTCCATTGGGACAGGTGTGTATTCATAGAAACAATATGGAAACTGTTAACAATGAAGGAGATGCCACTGATGCATCTGAACCGGCCCCTTTAGAATACCCTCCTCTGAGGAGGTCCGAGCGACTAAAGAACCATAGGAGGGATGAAGGATACCAGAATTACAACAATTACTACCCCCAGAACAACAACAGGAATTATTGGGGGAGAGGGAGGGGGAAAGCATCATACAGAACATATTAGATGAAGAAGCCCTTAAATGCAAAATCATTTGTAACAAGCATAGTGATTTTTAAATTTATAACTATAGTAATTTGGAAATTTGTGATAAGGCAGCTGATTTATTCGAAAAAGGGTTATCATTTGTTCCCAACAGAGATGTAACTATTGATGATGCCTTAATTTAAAATTATATACCAGAAAAATTAATCTGGATTTTTATTTTAAAGGGTCAAGACAGATACAACAACAAAAAAGTTCTGCTTGTTATAAGCCTAGTGTTTTCAATCCACACTTACATCCTTGTGTAATGTTGTATGAAAGAATGTGCGAACATGACATAAGAAAGATGTTAAAAAATAAGAACAAAATGCACAAAGGGAATTTATCTTGTGAAGAAAGTACAATTTTAAGAAACATATGCAATGATGCCAATATTAGGGTAGCTAAGCCTGATAAAGGAGGTGGTTTAGTGGTCTTGAACAAAAGCATATATATTGAGAAAATGTTTAACATCTTATATTCAGATACATACAGTGAAATTAGAATCAATGAAAAAAATATAGCATACAGGAAGGTGGATATTGAGCTGGATGGTCTTTTATTCAACAAAGAAATAACAAAAGATGAATATGGTTTCATGTATGTAAAATACCCAAAAATTCCTATGATATTCAGGGTCCCGAACATGCTTAAGAACTTATGGGACCCACCCATATAGACCAATAGTAGATGCTAGGTCATCTAAGACATACCCAATATCAAGGTTTGTGGACTGTCAAACAAAAAAAGTCCTGGATGCATGCCCATGGATCCTTAAGGATTCATGCATGGGATTGTTTAAAGAAAATCACCAGTGATAAATATTTGGAAAAAATATTATTTGTCACTATAGATATCAAAGACTTATTTTCTACAATCCCGCATGAAACAGGTATTGAATGGTTTTATTCATATTTATGTCAACATTCTGATTTAACATGACTGTATCCTTACTATAAGATTACTAATGGAATTGGTGTTGCAAACTAATATTATCACTTTTGAGGAACAGCTGTTCAAACAAAATAAGGGTGTAGCAATGGAAGTTGCTTGCGTCCCCATTTTTGCAAATATTGTCCTTGCTTATTTGGAGAAAGAGATACTGTTTAATAGCACGTTTTCAGAAGGCTGGTCTTCTTATGGGTGCTTTCTGGATGACATCATTGTCTTTTGGAAAAATGGCAAACAAGAGCTGAATGAATTTTTAGAATTTATCAACTCCAATACGAACTTTTTGGAATTCACTAGTAACATCTGGGAGGACAAGGTGGATTACCTTGACATCAGCATATCTAAGAACTATGACACAAAGGAATTCACATCAAATATATATAGGAACCATACTTATTCCAACACCCTCCTGCACTTTAAAAGCTGTCATCCTATACATCAAAAGAAATCCCTAGTGAAGGGGCAGGGCACCGTATTACGAGAATGGTTGATGTGGAATTCCTTGAGCAACTGAGTGTATTAAAAATATGCTGGTTAGAAGGGATTACCCAAGTGATTTTATTGATAGCATCTTCACAGAAGTGAAAATAAAAAGAGCACAGGGTCTGTTCCAGTCCTTAATTGTGGAAAAACCTACCATTGGTAAGGAAAACAAACAAGAAGAGAAAATATCTGGGAAATCTGCTATTTCTAGATTTAATAACCAATTTTTTGGTATTAAAAGGATCCCAAGGCAGAATTGGAATATTTTTAGAGCCAATCAAGACTACTTAAAAATAGCAGGGATGGCCCCTAGAATATACAAAAAAGAAGAGAATTTTAAAAATATTCTAGAAAAAAACTGGAAAGTACACAGAAAGGGAGGAGAAGGAATGGTTAAATGTGGGTTTTGCCTCCAATGTAACGACATTAGAGAAGGAAAAGAAGTACACATTCCACATTTTGGCAAGTATTACTTATCTAAGAAGTATACATGCAAGCAGCAAGGGGGGGTTGTATATCTGGCAACGTGTTCCTCATGTCCCTGTTTTTATATAGGGAAAACTATTAATACTTAAAGGACACGTATTTATCAACATAATTATGATATACGTAAAACTATAAAAAATGCCTTGGCTGCACATATTTTGCTACATGATGGACATAAATTCACATTCCTTATTATAGATCAAGTCAGTGTGGGGGAAAGAGGTGGTCCCATTAATGATTTTTTGCAGCAGAAGGAACTGAAATAGCAGCTGAGAGCTAATACTTCAGAATACCCTGGGTTGAACAGCGCCATATCTATTAGCTCTATATTGAGATTAAAATCTGAATTTTATATGTAAATTATTTGGATGTCAATGCATGATTAGATTCACACTTATGGTATTGTTGATGTATAATATTTTAATTAAGTTTATTGATGTGATTTGAAATGCATTGTGACTTAGATTTGTACAGGAAATGAAGTCATGGTTTTGGCAGTATAAAATGGGGTGGGGTTGGTGTTTTAACTGTTATCTGATGAAGTTTTCTGACTGAAGACGAAAGCGCTAATAAAGATTTTACTGAGTGTATCTTCGTGGTTTCTTTGGTGTAATGTGTCCCTTAGTTTCTTAACCTTGAATTATCTTCTGTTTCTACTGAATTAAAAAAAGGAAAACAAAAGTTTATTCAGCTGCTTCTACTGTTTGTTTTTTGCAGTGTTCAAGTGCATTTATTTTGCTGCATTTATTACTGCTTGTTAGTAGCCTGATTTATTTATTTGACATTTGTTAACTGGGATAAGCCATCTGAGCAAAGGCCCTTTTTCAGTGGAGGCCTGGGAGAAAAGCTCCACAGTACAAGTAAGCAAGAAAATTTACAAAACTGAAGATAAATACAGTGAAAATTTTACAATAAAACAGTTAAGCAAATGTAGATAAAGCTCCACAGTACAATATAGTAAGAAACATTACAACACTGAAGAAAAACATAGCAAAGAAATATACATTAAAACATTTGAATGAATTTACATAACACACTGGATTAAATTGTAATTGTTACTCTAAATCTCTTAGTTTTGGTTAAAGGACTTGGGCTTCAGGCCAGTTATTTTACATTAAGAAGTTTTGTGCTCTGCACTCTTGTGTGAGGAGAGGGTAGTCTCTTTCTTTCTGAGCTGGGAATTGCTGGGTGACATTCTATTGAGCTTGTTGTTCTAGTGTCTTTGTTTGGTTTTCAGCAGTTGGGTTCCAAACCAGTTATTTTACATCAGGAGGATTTTTGGTCTAGACTCCTGTGGTGGGAGAGTATAGACTACACCCTTCTAAACTGATAATTGCTGGATGAATGCTCATTGTGTTGGTTTTCTTTAAGTGTCTTAGATCTGGTTCAAGTACTTGGGCTCCGAATTAGTTACTTTACATTGGAAGAGTTGTGGTCTGGGTTCTTGTGGCGGGAGAGTATAACCTATACCTTTCTAAGCTGGGAATTGCTGGCTGAAGGCTCTTTGTGTCTGTTATTGTAAGTATATTTATTCTGGTTTAAACAATTGGGTTCCAAACCACTCACTTTACATTAGGATGGAAGGATTTGTGGTCTAAACTGTGTGGCAAGAGATGGTAGCCTACACCTTTTTGGCTGGAAATTGCTGGTTGTAGGCGTATTGTGCCCATCAGTGTGAAGTGTCTTAGTTCTGGCTTAAGCACTTGTGCTCCAAAACCAGTTGTTTTACATCAGGAAGGTTTGTGGTCTAGACTCTTGTGGCAAGAGAGTGTGGCTTACACATCCTCATATGCTATAAATTGCAGGTGAATTGCTGCATTATTTAAACTGCCTTCTGCTGTTGTAACTGTGACTTTATGCATTTTTAATTTCTAGTACTTCTGCATTTTACAGCAGAGGCTACATTCACACTCCCTGAATGTAGACTATTTGGTATCACTTGGGCACTAAAATCAGCTCTTCACTGAGATACTGAAATATCTGAAGCATCTGTTGCTTCCAAACTAACTATAAATGCCAGTTTTTGCTATAATACTGCACTTCTAATTTAGATTTGCATTCCACTGTCTGAATTGTCTGAACTATTTTTTTGGTCTAAATTTACTGTACACTGTACGAGTTCAGCTATAGCACTGCACAGTTCCACGTTTGCTATTTCTGGGTATGTTTTGCAACATCTGAGCATCAACTTCAAGTCACCATTGTTGGTGAAGGTCCTTCTGCACCCTTGTGTGAGTAGAGTGCTGTCTGGGTCCCATCTAATTGAAGGTGATTGGACTACAGCTCAGAGGGAGCATTCTTATTGGCTAGTTTGAGTTAAAAAGGATATTTTCTTGTTTAAGCCTCGCATTTGCACTTGTTTGCGCTGAGCTCTCCATCGTGCATTGCTGGGCAGTGGTGGTTACTGTAGGTGGTTACAGATGCAAACATTTTGTGTGTTAAATTTTCCCTTAGTACTTTGCTTTTTTTCCTCCAGAGGTTTCTCACAGTCCTGCTCTACTGTCAGGTGGAACACTAAGCCTAGCTTCAGAGTTACCAACACACCTCTCACTCACTAGCCACTCCTAAGTGTGACATCTTCCCGATCATATAAATGTGCCTATCACTATGGACAGACAATTTTCCACAGTTTCTCTAGCCAGCTTGGTTGACATGGGCATCCAGAGGCAGTGTAGCAACTGTCTCCTGTTCACAAACAGCCCTCTACGCCTTGTACACACAAACACTATGTGGGAGAGATGCAACTACATTAAGAACCTTGAATCCATGCTCTCTCGCACGTCACTCAGTACATATGACAATGAGCAGGTTTTACCAGCATGCACACCTCACCTCCTACTCCAGCAAATCCACATCACACATACCTACATATGTGTTGGTCCTCACCAGAAATATAGCTAAACACCAGAGACCTTCCAAACAAAAACACAAGCAGGTTACACATAATACTTCCTCTGCACAACACATTACACACAACAGCTCACGCACCAGTGTCTCACAGGTCAAACCCTTAATGCAAAACACAAATTCAAACATATTAGCCATAGATGATTCCATCGTGAGATGCACTGATATCCCTCTCACCAGGATGGATAAGGAAAAAGTCAGAGTCAGCTGCCTGTCAGGTGCCAGGGTACCCCAATATCACACATGCACTCACGTCTCTCAATAACAGGTACTGTTATGACTCTGTCATACTCCATGTTGGTGTGAACAACTTGAAATGTACCTCTCTAGACTATATGAAGAGAGACATGACTGAGCTTTTGGACTAAGTCAGGCAGGTATGTCCCTAGCCTTAAGCAGCATTTTACCTTCACCTAGGATGATGCCTCACTATAAATAGAAAGTGACTGACTTCAATAATTGGCTTAGCTTCTGGTGCCATTCCAAGGAGATCCACTATCTTGTCAGCCTGGGACGACATGATTGTTGGACCTCTATGCTTTTCCAGAGATGCTCTTCATCTGTCACCCCTGGGATTTTGGCTACTGGCTAAGGCTCTTGCTATCCTTATAGTGCCTTTTTTAGGCAGTGTCTCAAGATCAAAATTCCCAATGTAAAAACTCCATCTAAAAATAACCTTAGGGTTATGCTGCTAAACGCTAGGAGTCTCAACACGAAATTGCACTCACTGGAAGCTGTCCTCACCTTGGATGACAAAAGACATATGTGCAGTCACGGAGACCTGATTCAAGGCTGTAGAGAGCACCCCAGCCACACCGGGTTAACACCTTCTTCCACACGTTCAGACCTCAAACTGAAGGTCTGAAAACTAAAGGAGGTGGTGTATCAATATTCATTAAAGATAAATACACCTCCAGATTGGTTAAACAGTACGGTTCCCTGGAGACACTTCAGGTGCAATTAACTGTTGGTAGGACACCTATACACGTCATTACCAGCTACAGGACTCCCTCCATGAATCAGAACATCCACTATGCCTATATGGATCTACTTAAGTCTATAAGGATACGTCCACACACCATGGTTTTGGGCATCTTTAATTACCCATCCACTGACTGGGTAAATCATTCGTGCTCAAAGTCATTTGCCCAAAGGTTCCTTGACATTAATTCCAATGCCCTGGATCAGCTGGTTAACACCCCCACAAGGGGTACCAACATCCTGGATCTGGTGCTCACCAATATGGGGGACCACTGTAGCACCCCCACTGTGAGTTCCTCCCTGGTGAGATCTGACCACAAATCAATCTCATTCAAAGCAACTATTACACCTACCCCATCCCAGCAGTAACTAAACTAGAAAAACGTCTCCAAAGCCGATTATAACCTCTTAAGGGAAGGTATAAATAGCTTCACTACACCTCCTCCCTCCGATGGAACTAGTAACTATACTGGGCTCTACAGCAAAGCTTTATATAAACACATGTATGACTGCATTGACTCAGCCAAACCTAATAGGACCAAAACTAGCTCCTCAAGGAAGAGCAAACCTGCCTGTTGGTCAACTGCCATTAATAGGATTTACAATAAGAGGAGAAGGTGCTGTCTAAGAATAAGAGGGAGTGAGCCCTCCTAAACTAAAAACACTCCCTCCTTATCTTAAACAAGCAAATAAGAGTTCTTGTGAAGTCCTCCAAAGCAAACTACAAGTCCAAACTAGCTTTCTCAACAAAGGACAACAACAAGGCATTCTACAGTTACATCCGTAACCTAAAAGGAAAGGCCCAGATTTGTGCAGAACTGGTAGTTAATGATACCACATACACTGAGCCTGTGGACATAGCTAACTTGTTGGCCGACAGGTTCTGTGAAATCTTCACTCCCCTGTCCCTGTCACAAGTACCCCATGACATCCTTTCCACCTGTCCCCTACCTTGCATCTCTAAACAGCAGGTAGTAAATGCCCTCTCTAAGGCCAAAAACACAGCATCTATGGGATCTGATAACATCCCAGGCTGCATCCTACACGGGCTCCAACATGAATTAGCAACACCATTGGGTACTCTTTTCAATCATAGTCTAAGCACCGGCTTCGTACCAGCTGAACGGAAAACAGCCACCGTTATTCCCTTGCACAAAGGTAGTGCTTCCACTGACCCCAGGAACTACGGACCTATTAGCCTGACTAGCCTTATCTGCAAGGCCATGGAGCGAATCATCATGGACCTTGTCAACAAAGATATAGGTAATCTCCACATACTTGACCCTACTCAGTTTGGATTTGTTAGCGAGAGATCATGCCTGTTAAACTTGGTGGACTTGTTCAAGACAGTCACCAAGGCCCTGGACAAGGGGAAATCTGTGCATACAGCCTACCTGGACTCGGCCAAGGCATTTGACACTATCCTCCACTCAGGTATCAGTGACAAACTCACCCAACTAGGCATCAACTCTTATATAGTTAGATGGGTCGCTAACTGGCTTGCTAACTGGCTCACTGATAGAACTCATATAGTCAAAATAGGGGAATCTACCTTCAATAGCAGACCTGCAGACAGTGGTGTTCCACAGGGATCAGTCGTGGGACCTCTACTGTTTGGAATCTATTTCTCCAAAGTACAAGCAAAAACTAAAGGTCTGTGCTGACAAAGTTTGTTGATGACTGCAAACTGGGAGCGGTCAAAGAATCTCCAAATTATGCCAACGTCCTACAAGAGGGTCTTAAACGAACGACTGGTGTCAAAGTCATGGCCTTAAACTCAGTGCAAAAAAATGTATTATCATTCTTTTCGGTAAAAGCAATGTTCCTGCTAACTATACACTCAGTGGTGAGAGACTTGGGCACACAGGTTGACAGCAACTTTACCTTTGACCACCATGTCTCCGTAGTGGTAAGAAGGGCATTCTATATTGTTCGTCTAATAAGTAAGGACATTGCCTACAGAAAAAAAAGAAATTATTACCTCCCTGTACACTTCTCTCATCAGGCCAATAAGCAAGTACAAAGCACCTTTTGGTATGTACCTTTCTAAGCACCTGCAGCAATTGGAGAAACCACAAAGGTTCCTCACTAGGAAAACTCAAGGTCTTCTCCATCTGTCCTATGGGGATTGTCTGAAACCGCTGTCACGTTATAGCAATCTCTGACCCTGCGTTATTGGAAATGCTTCATATCTGAAAGTCAAATGGTACATGGGTTACTCGCTCTAAGGACCTTAACCTGGTATGTGACATTAATAAAACCTGCTGGAGGGACAGATTTGTCTCCCAGAGGTTACCACACCTTTGGAAAAGACTTCCATTTCACATCAAACAGAGCACCTCATTGTCCCTCTTCAAACACAATTTGGACGATTGGATGGGTGACTGTAAATTATCCCCGGGGGTTCCACCTGTGTCCCTCTTGAACAGGGGCAACAGGTGCTGATCGCAAAATAAGGGTAAGAACTTGGCTAGGCTTGTAAGGGCCCTATGGCCATTAGCCTAGTAACTTTCTATGATCCCATGAACATACACACAAAACAAAGCTGACAGAATAAATGGCACGATTAACTGCCACTTCTAAGAAAATGGCAAAATGGATCAAGGCTAATGCAAACCATCCAGCTCATTCAAATGGCAGGAAATAACTTAAGATTACAGGGTCTGTCTCATTCTAGAGGGATCTGTGCTAAAACTGGCTGGCACTAAGGAATTTTAAGACTAGAGCTGGACCTAGCTAGAAATTATTACCTGGGCAAAGTGCCATCTGCTGGAGACAAGTTTAAAGAGCAAGGGGGCTGTTGAGTGATATTGGTTGAAGATATCATAATGCTCAATTTTTTTATAAATCAAGAAACTCAAAAACAGGTAATTTACACACTATTACATATTCTATGAATTGTGAATCTTGCGATAAAAAGTAAACAGATGGAAATGCACAGCATTATCATTTTGAAAGTAGCTGTAATAATAACAATAACAATAATAATCATAATTTCTATTCCAAAGTGTCCTAAAGAGCAACAGTCTGGTCCACAGAAAAATGAGCGGTCAAAGAACATGCAGTCCAGACCAGCGGGTCAAACGGAACGTCCAAACAATTAACATATGTTGAGGTCTGGAGATCAGGAGTTAGTTATAATAGAAAGGAGGTATACGGGGGTCTCTCTGCACTTCTGGGGGTAACAACAAATTTTCAAATGTTCCATTCTACTGAATTAGAAAGAATGGTCTTTGATGAATAAGTCTTTTAAAAGACCCTGGCTATATATGTGCTTTTTTCCCATGAGACATAAACTGCAAATACTGACAGTGTAGCTACTGGATATGAGGAAGCAGTACCATTTTTAAAAAAGTCCGGAAATAACATCCATCAGTTTTAAGGTAAAGGAAATATCGGCTTAGGCAAACACTATTTTCTCCAAAACTGTAAACAGTAAAAAGCAAATGGACAGATGTCACACTGTCATCAGAAGGACTGAAAACCCAAATAATCCCAGACCTGTTTCTTCCGAGGCTACACTCACAGGTCAGTGTTTCTGGCATGACCTCAATCCAAGCTTGGAATGGCAATTCATATGCCTTTGGTTTGTTTACATATGAATGTGCATTCAGAAGAGATGAAGTAAATGTGCTGAGACAATGCTACAACACAAAATTTAACCTATGAAAGTCACATTAACTTGTTGAACTTGTTGATTTTTTATCATTAACTGTCAGTTATTACTAGGATATGGATAATTCAGTGTTCACCGTATCTACAATAACTTCATCATTTTTTAAAGAAGATGACATAATACAACAAATGTGGTGACAAATACATTTATTAAATACAAAATGTGCATGCTTTGGAAAATGCATAAATAATGTGAAAAGCAACACTAAAAAGGAAAATGAAAACAATATTTGGTAAAACTGATATGCACAGCTTTTAACATGCAAACAAAACTAAAGGCAGACTAAAAGAGTACACATTTCAAAAGAAATGCTGATGCAGCAAACTGCAGACAAAATCATGCTGAAAAACTACTAAAACACTTGAATATCAAGAACAAATAAAGACATTATATACACAAAGAATATCATGGAAGTTCACCAAGAGTTTGTGGTAATCTGACCAAATACATAAAAGGAGTAACTATCAAGGTAACCTTTCTGCATTCAGTTCTATTCCGAATCATTAAATAAGGCATAGTTGCCAAAGAAAATTTTTCAGAAGATGGACTGTAGATCACAAGTAACAATACAATTATCTCCGAGGGCTTTCTGAACTGTTAACACTTGTTTTCTTGCTATGGAACATTTTACCACAAACTGCAAGCCATGATGAAGTTAAGACATGCTAAACACAGTACATCTCCACTGCAGTCAAAGTCTTTACTCTGGTCATAAATACAGCAGGTTCTTTTGCCTTTTTAAAGGACAGCATGTATCTTTTAAACACATTTTTAAAATATCTGCAGCACAGCAGTTATGGAACAGAACAAAAAGGGAAAAAGGCACAGCTGATACCCTACAATGTTTTTGACAACTGTAGTTAAGTTATCACTTGCTGGCATGAGCAAGAAGTTTTGGTCCGTTTCAGATTTGACTACTAGAAATATTTTACTACTCTCAAAGTAGCTCTATCTCATAAGCAAAACAAGTTCCTTTCTTATTTACTATGACCTATCTCATTATTTCTGCCTGCATGTGTACATGTTTGCATGATACACATTTGTTTACAACATTACTTCACTAGGCTGCAAGAAAACAAGCAAATATTTGATTTCCCTATAGTGCTCATTATTGCGTTCAAGGAAGGAACAGGGAAACAGCTTATTAGTGTGCAGCTTAATACTTGAAAGATAATGTACTTCAAAAACATTCAAACGTTTAATTCAAGGCAGGCATTTATGAGCATTCAGGGCATAATGCTGCAGATTCAGATATTTCTAAAAGAATCTGTGGAACAGTGCCTTGCCACTTTCTAAATATGCACGTTTAAAATAACTGAAACATTCCACCACTGTGAAAGGTGACTGCTTTCAGTAATACTATAAAATGAAGCCAAAATGTAATAGCATATTTAAACTGTGTAAAGACTTATAATTTTTGTGATACTAAACTATAACGTGGCCATTATGGGATCCAGAAACAAAACACGAACATCTAAACTATATTAAAATTTTAAAGAACTTACAGAGGACTAGTACTACATTAATCCATTTTACAGGACACTACCTCAACAAGTCAGGAGGGGGTACAGCCTGCAGTAGTTGTCTTTACCTGCACCAAGCTGCCACTGTGTTTATCAACAATTAGTCCCCTTGGGGTCATGCTTCCCATATCAGATTTATGAATGAGCGGGTGATCTAGGGCTTACACAGGAGCTAAATGAACAAGAAAATGTTCAGACATCTAACAAAACTGATATAAAATTACAAGACAAATATGAAAACAAAAAACAAAATCAACGGCATAACTTATAAGGCACTGTAACAAGTAAAACATAAATACAATTAAAATGTACAGAATGATTACTGCAGTGCATGGTGAACAATTTATTGGAAAAAACTTTATCAGAACCAGTCATTTTTTTCAAGCCTCAAGAATCCCTTACTCATATCAGATAACTCCAAATAAAGTGACAGGCTACAAAGTATAGGTATAAAAGAAGCTTTGGGAAATTTTGAGTTTGACAGCAGTGCCAAAGTTGACACTAGCCTTGGAATGTATACAAACAGTGCTCTGAAAATCTGCAGATGACTTCTTTTTAGCTCTTCTTTTAAGGTATCCGTTTTATTCATTTTATGAAAAGAATATCACTGACTGATGCAATCAAGACCACCAAAGTTTTGTACATGAAATGTAGCCTGAAATACTAATAAACATCACTGTCGTAAAACGGATATAGCCAAGGAAATTCTCATGGACATGCTTTTAAATAACTGCTTCCATAAAGAAATGCACAGTACACCTCGGTGTCAACAGCTGAGTGCATGGGCTACTGCTTCTTTTTTTAATTCACTTTCCTGAATTTACAAAAAAAAAAAAAAAAAAAAAAGACAAAGGCCTTGTATTCTGCAGTTGATGTGCTCTTTTCATTCCTTTCTTCAAGTTGTTACAAACTCTGACTCTGAACATCTTATACAAGATGGTGGGTATGCATATCTCCATCTGTCTTTCTTGTGGTGGGTTCAGGGATGAAGTATGCCTCACAAAAACAGAAAACGTGCAGTTGTGTAATAAGTTATCATAACAGTAGATGTCCTGATAGATGCTGCAGTATTGCTCACTAGAAGTGTGAAGTATCCTGCCAGTATTTAAAAGACTGGGCGTCTTCCTCTCACAACATGTGTGAGACCCACGACCTATGCATAAGATTATGTGCTACTACATAAGGAACATCCTGCCCCAGAAAAAAAACTGAGACTAAGATAAGAAAAAGAGTAAGAAAAAGACCCAAGCCAAGCAGGTAAAAGAAGAGAAGGGGTAGAGCCACCTTGGCCAAGGAAACAGAACAGAAAAAAGTGGAAGGAGAGGGGGTACATATATTGCAAGAGAGATCTGTTTGGAAATGTACTGTTATGGGTTATTATACAACTGTACTATGTCTTTCATTTGATCACGGTTGTAGTATTGGTCACTCTTGGGAAGATTCTCAAAACTTCTATATTAACTGGGAAAAGGACTGAGGTATACAGTTCAAGTCCAGTATACCCTAAAGAGTAGATCTGGAGAAAAAGCAGTTCTGGCCCTAGAAAAGGCATTAATCTTGTAGTGTTTTGTAAAGGTGTGAATGGAGGACCAAGTAGTTGCTTCTGGAACAGTTTTGAGTCAAGCCCCCTGACAAAGGCACCAGATGAAGCAACAGCAAAATGAGCATTGACATGGACTTGAAGGAATTTCCCATGAAAAATGTAACAGAAAAAAAATAAAAGCAAGAGAAATCCATCCTGAAATTGCTTCTGATGCAGGAAACCTCACCATTTTCTCCTCACGTCATAAACAATTGATCTGGTTTCCTGAAGGGCTTAATTTTGTCCAAATGCATTCCAAGCCATCTGTGAACATTTAGCAAAGGAAGAATTGTTTCTCCCTCATTTTCAGGATTAGGAAAAATGCTGACGAATAGATGGACTGGTTTAAAGACATTTCATTTACAACTTTAGGCATAAAGCAAAGAAGGGTTATTCCGAACAGAAATCTGAGTGCTATGAAAAGATCAGAAAAGAAGAAGCAGGTGTTAAGAGTTTGCAACTCTAAGACTCTTTTAGCCGAAGTCAAAGCTACCAACAAAACTATCTTCCATGTACAAAATGTTACAGAAGCAGAAGATGGATGTTCAAAGGGAGAAAGAGTTAAATTCTCCAGTGCATAATCCAGGTACTGAGGAGGGGGAATATATTTTCTTGAAGGTGTGATAAGTTGAATTCCTTTTAAGAACTGACTGCTTTTAAAGCTTGAAGAAAGAGGTGGCTCCATAGGCAAACATAAATAGCGGGCAATTGCCCTTTAATGGAAGAGTATGCTAGTCTAAAATTTCCTTTTTCAAATAAGTCCATTTCCACGCTTCTCTACATGAGAATGTACATCAGAACAGTCTGTGCTGCCTGTTCTTAGTGGAGGCAAATGGGTCTAGCTGGGTAGTTGCCCACTGATATGCAGCCCGGCTGACCTAAAAAACTGACTTTTTATAACATTATGTTTGACATATCTAGGGTGCATGCTCTTGGAGTGTATCAAATTGTTGGTCTTGCTGCATTTATTATACATCCTTGTATCAATGTCTTCAGGGGGTTTTATTACATAAACATCCAGGAAGGAAATTTGTTCATGTGAATGTTCATATGTAAAGTGAAAAACTCTGTGGTGCTATTTAAATAATGTATAAACCCACATAATGTATCATAGGTGTTCCCCTGTACAAAAAACACATGATCCACAAAGCGTCCATAGTGTAAAATAAATCTAGAAAAGATGCTGTCAGAACAGACACAAACTGTGATTCCCAGTCAGCCATTACCAAGGTGGCATAATTATTTGCACATACTGTGCCCATGGCAACGCCTGTACTTTGCGAATAAAATTTTTCTGAGAATTCAAATACATTGTGTTCAAGGATAATATCCAAGGGTGTACAAATCACATAAATCTTATTATTGTCATACGTGGAGTGTTGGCTCAGAAATCTCACATAGTCTACCCCTGTGTTATTAGTAATGCAAGTGAAAAGTAATATTACATCCATTGTCAATAAAATAACATCATCAGTAAAATGATTAGTAGACCATTCTTTTAATCTGCCTAAAAATGATTGGTATCTTTAAGAATATTGTCCACTCTGTCTAACAGTGGATGAAGCTGTCTCTCTACAAACATGGAGAGGCTCAGTGGCCCATCCTTTCCCTGATACTATTGGTCGGATTGGTGGATCAATGGGGTTTTTATGAATTTTGGGAAGACCATATATTTGTGGAACAGTGGGATGCTCTACTAGAAAATATTCATAAAGTTGTCTATTAATAGCACCTTCCATCAGTAGATTCTCAATATAAGAGTGTATTCTACCAATCAATTCAAATGCCTGTAATTTAGTACATTTTACATAGGTATAACTGTCTCCCAGCATATTTTCCATAATGCAAAGATAGTGCACAGAATCACTATCTCCCCTCCTTTGTCAGCCGGTCTAAAATAAATGTCATCACGTGTAGTCAGCTCTAATAAAGCAGAAAACTCTGAGCGTGTGAGATTTTTAAAACCAAAATACTTCCTGGTACTGAAATACACAAATATCATCCTCACATAGTTTAAACAAGGCTTCTACTAAAGGTGGATTCACAGGTGTATAAATACTAGGTTTTTTGAAAACAGAAACAATAGAAGGAACACTTTCAAACTGCAGTCTCAAATATAACCTTTGTGTGAACAATCTTAAGCCATTAAGATGTCTGTTGAAATAAGACCGTCCTAATGGTATAACGTTTAACCCATAATTCAGTACCTGTAGTTGTTCGGGGCTTAAAACAGCTTGTGAAAGATTAAACACCAAGTCCTACATATTTTGCAAAGTACTTCTGGTTCTCTCTCTGACATCTTCTCTCCCTGTTGTCTTTTCCTCAAAACATGATTCTGACTCATGGAATGTCCCCTCTCCTTGGGTTTCAGCAACTCTGGTCGACTGAGTTGCAAAAAAGGAGCCTCTGATAATTTTACAGGCAACCATTAAATGAATTCATCCCTATTAAATGCCTATTGAAGTCATGTGATCTGGATCATTAAACCCTATAAAAAAGGAGCTTAACTGTGTTTTAATTAGATCTGAAGAAGTACTGTGTCAAGTACGAAAGTGCTTATCTTGGTTTTATATATTCTTTCATTATTTTTATTAAAAGAAGATAGTTTGCACCTTCAGACGTCTGTTTGCTGTTTTTTTAACTATGCAAGTCCCCAAATGTAAATGTGTATATTGTGCATTCCATTGCCATTTTTACATTATCCTTGCTAAGCTTACAGCTACTAGAGTCTTACATCAGCCTTCTTGATGCCCACTTAGTCATCCATTTAGTATTATACCTGATAAATAAAACACATTAGCTGCAACTGCTTCTTTTCTGGGGTAACCTGATCTCTGTTCTGGTTCAGAGAATGCAAATGGAAATTGTAGGAACCTAACGCAATTCTACAGGATGATATTTATTAAAAGATGAAAGCTTTACATCTCTCTGTTGTTCTTCAAAGCCACAAGATTCTCCTCAGTTCAGATCTGTGTTAGTTCCCGATATTTTTACTAAAGATTTTTTTTTCTAAAAATATCTGGGGAATTTATTTCCTGGTCTGTCTACTATTCACTTAGTAAAGGGATACTCTTTCTTCAGGCACTTTACATTTAATAATGACACCTCTGAAGTGTACTGGGTCTGTGAAATATGTTTATGTGACTGTTTTAGTGTCATTAATCATCTGAACTTACACAGAAGTTATTTACTTACCATAGCAGTAGATCCTTTCATCCCAGTCCATCTGATGTGACTGATGAGTTAATTGTCAAATCTGACTTAGCACTACCGGTGCTACAGTCTCAAGTTCCTTTAAGAACCTTTCACTCTCATAAACCTAACTGGCATGGCTTTGAACTGAAACTGACCAAGTGCTACGCAGAAGCATAGGAATCTCCTGGATGACCTTTCTACCTTGATGTGGAGGTAGGCTTTGTTAAGATCTACTGAGAATATCCAACGGTTTGCCTTCAGATATGGCAACACAGAGAACAATGTAAAGAGAGTCTTCTTTATGTGACAGTTTAAGCCATTGAGGCCATTGTTCTTCTGAACTAAAAAGTAATCTTGAATAGACACCCCCCCCCCCCCACCAATCTGACGGAACTTCTTGGATGTCTCTTTTTCCAAAAAATAGAAAATAGAAAAAAAAATTCTCTTCTGGTTGCTTTTCATTGGTGGAGTAGTACATCGGTGTTGTGGCTGAGATTTGTGGGCAGGGGTGCTTTCAGAGGTGTTAGTGGTGCTTTTCTGAAAACACACTCCTATCTCTGTGGACTAAGCTGACCTGTAGATTTGCATCTGTTAAAGGCACTGCCTCTGCTATGGCCACTCCTGTATAAACTGGAGTCAGAAGGGTGGCACTGGGGTTTTCCAAACCACTAGAATTTGAACCCCTTCAGATTCTTATTGGACCTCTGACAGGTCTCAAAATTTGCAACTGTGGCAGACAGTGTCTTCCTTTCCTGGACACACTTCAGCAATCTTCTTTTAAAGATGGTTCAAATAAGGATATGTCATCATAAGGAGCATTCATAAAGGATACTGTAAAGTGATCCACAAAGATATACAGGTACAGCCAGGCAAGACATTGCCTCATAATACATGTGCCACATGAGCCACTCCATCTGCAGCATTAAGAAACAGATCCATGAAGAGTGATGTTCAACATAAAGCCCAGTGTAGTCTCCAACTGTTATCTAGTGTCTAGTATAGGCAGTTTCCTTAAACATGATAAAGCTACTTCCACTAAGCTTCGTCCGAAATGGTTCATATCAGAGGCACAATTCACAGTTCAGTGTTCTCAAGGTAAAGCACCCAAGGAGCCGGATTCCTCATTCTGTCCATCACTCTGGGCTCCTATGTTGGGCAGATGGACAGTGTCTCTTTCATTAAACAGCACTCTTAATGTCTGCTGCTACAATCACAGACTCTACTAGACATCCCTTAGACCAGTGCTGTCTACTATCCTTTGGCAGCCAAAAAAATTTGTTGTGCTTTTTGGAAATGGCTTCAGAAGACTCAGCTTTCTGTCATGCCCGGCAAATCTAAAAGATGATTGGCAGGAAGGACCACTGAGGATGCAGAGAATGCAGAACAATAGGCCTCAAATAACACCTACCTCCTTGCCTTGAAATGGTGAGTCTATGGGCCATGATCATCTCTGCCACATCAAATCCAGGATTTCACCAAAAGTGGAGTCTTCCCAAATGGGTTGGCAGAACCCTCTTGATCATCTAAGCTGGTGCCAGATATGAGAGACTCAGTAGGGGAACTCTATGTCTCCTCTTGCATATCCTCTTTTTTGGAATATTGGGTGGAGGGGGAAAGATACCAACTTCTCAAAGGGGAACTCTATGTCTCCTCTTGCATATCCTCTTTTTTGGAATATTGGGTGGAAGGGGAAAGATACCAACTTCTCAAAGGATTCCCAAATGCCCCTTTGCACGTTTCCTGAGGCCATCGATTCTGCTCTGACCTCAGGATGGGTGACAAAAAAGGCTGAAGCACAGATTGCAGGGTATCAATGGCTGGAGACATCATTAAGAACTGCACACATTCCTTTACGAGGGAGAGGCAACATCCTCTCCATAACATAAAAGGCTCACCATGTGCCTGCCGGCACCAGAGGGCTCTAGACTGGGAGCAGTGTCATAGCTTCTTAAGTGGACCTAAATGGTACCAAAGGAGGAACCCCCTGGCACTGCAAACTGGAGGGCCTTGAGCAAAGGATCTGTTCTAACACCTCAAAGGCCTAACACTACAACAATAATAATGGCAAAAAATATACCAGAATAAATATCTATGTATTTATAAATCTAAGTATATATCTGTACCAACTACAACTACTACACCTATAAAAACTGCAAGTATATTAAGAACTATTTGAAACAGCTGTGGAAATTTGGAACGCCTCCCGTTTTCATAACATAAGAAAAGGTCACAAAAACAAAAATTAACCACATAGATAAAGGGTGAAAAAGAACAATAGAAGTACGGAAGGAACTCTAATCTAAAAGTTTTTTTAAAGATTTAAGCTAACGTGGAAAATAAATGAAATACAAAAGGCGGGGCCACTTTGCTTTGCCCAAGATCTATTCATACACAAAGGTGGCAAATGAGCTCTGAGGAGAGTGGCTACCCAAAGGAATTGGGGAGGAACGATTTACAAGGGCTTGAGGCTGGAGCACTGGCAATGCCAAGTTGGATCTAACAAGCAGCTTGATAATCCATCAGTTGGAATGGACTGATCAGATGACTAGTTTCCTTGAATTTTATGTGACATATAAACACACTAGGTAATCAGTTAAGAAGCATTACATTGACTGCTTACTCTGAAGTATTTTTTCAGGCAATTAAGCCTGCATTTCTGAGAAGTATATTATGAATATTCGACAAGTTAATGATTCAAGCAACCATTCACACTACAAACTTCTGAGTGAGGAGGACTCATGTTTATGGTACGCATAAAACTGTAGTGAAAATATAATCAAAAATTACCAAATTATAGTGTGTTTAAGCCACTGTAGGTCATCCATTTATGAGCAATTGCTGTTATTTCTGAAGGATGATAAATTATTTCTTATATGTGCATCCACATTAGGACTTTAGATCATCTTAAAGTTGATTCACATAAGGGAATTCTTACCTATACCTACTGCACATTGTTTTGCAATCATATAAAGATCAGAGACACTGATTTCCTATTTTTCTTGTAAAACACCAGAAATCCCAAATTCTACCTAAACATTTAAAAAAAAAAACACAACACTTTTGACCAGATTACTCATTCCTCATAACATGAATATTTGTTATATTTACTACATATAATATGGCTAGCTAGCTTTATTATTTAATTTTGTACGTGGATACACACACACTATATATATATATATATATATATATATATATATACGCACAAACACATCTGTGCACGCTTGTGTGTATGTACAAACACATGTAAGTGTGTATATATAAAGCATTGAACATTTTTTTGGTTCGATCAAACTAACATGGTTCTTGCATAACTGTGGTAGTTTTGTGTTTTAATACTTTTGATTATTGATACTATGTGACTTGACCAAAAGAAATGTTTTAATCACAACCACAACAGACATGTATACTTACATATAGCTACTTTTAAATATATATTATGTAACACAAAAATAGATGCACACACACATATACAGATAAAATTTTTGTTGTTATGTATATAAGCAATCACAAATTATAATTGAATCACAGAACTGTTGCAATGACCAGAAATTGTATTTAAAAAGATACCATTGTTGTAATTCCCAGCTTTCATCTGATGAAATGTAATTTGCTGTTTTGGAAATGCTAAATCAAGGTTTCTTGTAATGACTTTTATATTTTACACTTCCCCATAAAAGCTTGTGTATTTTGCAGCCATTCTGATATGCCTGCCTCAAAATTTATAATACTAGGACATAAAAACTTTTATGGTCCAAGTTTGAGGAACGGAACAGCAATTGGCTATCAAAAGAAAAGAACAATAAATATAGCACTTGATCAGTAACTTCGCAAAAGGATTTCTGACCTAGAATCACAGGACTAAAATAGTGCAACTGAAAGGCTGACGATTTACAGTCTTACATGGAAAAAGTAGATGAGAATTTAACAAGAGAGGAATGAAACAACAAAAGGTTCTAGACCCAAGTCTCCTGGAGGCATGCCAGACACTCATATGGCATAATTTAAATATTTTGCTAGCAGAAGCTCAGCATTTGTTTGCGACCAGTAAGCAAGCCATCAAATCTGTACGTCAAAATGTTAAGAAATGGTATCCCTCTTTATGGTAATGGGTTCCCTGTTGAAACTTCTGTGAAGAGTACACAGTCAGCTCCAAGAACATAAAATGGAAGCAAAACAGTGTGCATTATTAAGAACTGCCCAGTTGCTTTTCTTTTTCAGAAGCAGCAGACAAAATTGGCTGTTAGAATTATGATGCCCTACCATCTGACTGAGCAGTGAAACTGAAGAGGCTTATTCTAGATTTTAAGCGATAAAATAGTGATCCACAATTTGCATTTTCTGCAGTGCCCTAAAGGAGAGCATAAACAGGAAAGGGAATGACACATCCTCTGTTTCAGCTCTTGTAAAGATAACAATTAATACAATCTTAAAGACGTTCTTCCTCTGTTATACTATGCTGCAGCAAAGTTACACTGCAAACAAGAAGGAATGGACCTTGAAGCGGGGGAAAGACTTGCAGTGCTGTGCATAATGCTCTGAATTGTGCACAATACTCTGAAACCCAAAACATTACAATTTTCTTATGATTTCAAGAACTCGTATTATCTATGTACGATGAAGTCATGCTGATAAGAAAGAAATCTGTATTAACATGATTGTGGAGACTGCAGCAGCCTGACCCCAGCCTCTACACTCATTTTCAGAGAATGCCTTCCTCTCTCCACCAGCTCACTGTTGACAAAGCTATCTAACAAGAGCAATAGTTCTTGAAACGGCATCCCATTCTGAGGAATGACCATCAATAGAATTAATAGCGACCTGCCAATCATTAGCAGACCAGAGTTCCGCTGTGGCGACCCCTAACCAGGAAAAGCTGAAAGACACAACAACAACAACAACTGACGGTTGACCAGCAGCAGTATTAACAGTCTCTTATTGGAAATTAATATTTAAAACTGGTCCTAAAATAAGTGAAATACTTTAATAATCAGATGAATTGCCTCACAGGTCCTTAAATACATTTTTGGCATTACGTGGTTTTCTATATTTTGGTTACCTGGCTTTGGAATTACCAGGAAGAAAGCCTTTAGAAATCCCATCAATGACACTGAGTTATTAATTAGTTTAAGTACATGCTAACCATCTTTATTTATACTGCAGTCAAAATGTGCAATACCTTCAATCTCCATTTGCAAATTATGTGATTCTGAGTGTCATTTAAGCACAATAATTCTCCCAGGATGCCCCTAAAAAGAGCATGCAAGTCTTAATATCAAAGACTAAAACAATGTTCTATGGTGAAATGATTAAAACAGGAAGATTTGTTTTTTACAGCAGAATAAACGCTTGGGTAAAACCATCACTGGCATTCATCATAAACTGTAAGAGTCTGAGAACAGATATGGTAATTTCCTAAAAAAAGTCGTCAATCTGGTTCACCAAGCCCAGTCTTAGTTTTTGCTAAGACATGACTTCATGAGAATGTAACCCAACTGAACACATCCCTTCTTAAATATTTGATGAAGTATCTCATATTTTTCTTGAGGGTTAGTGAGTTTACTAAATACCTCACAACTACAAGTAGGTATTCTCCATCAATGAATTCAGACAGATGATGTTCAGAATGCAAAGAAGTGCAGAATAAAACTTTCCTGCAGAAAAGACTGTGTATGGTGGCTTTCAAAGCAGAAACAGTGGGTTACATATTTTCTTACCCAGTCTGCGCAGCTTCTTACAACTTATTTCCAATGAATGGGAAGAAAGCATGGCACATAGGCAGCAGTTTGGCCCACTTCTTATTAAAAGTGTAATAGAGGAAACAAGCTCCAAAAGGAGATTCCCCTGATGTACTGATAGTGGAGAAAACAGGACCTTATCTAATTGTGACTCAAGAATATAGACCGATGTTTTTGCGAGATGAAATGTTCATCTTAATATAAACACCGAAACTTCAACTTCCTGTAACTTGAGGAGGAAATTACAGTTGTGTATACTTAACATAAATGTGAATTGAGTGTATTCACTGTTGCAGTCCTGACTACTGTGATTTCCTGCAGTGAAAGCCCCCAGCCAGCTTGACTGTCAGAGAAAAATATTTCAGTCTCCCAGGCTGGCAGACACCCTGACCGATATCAGTATGTTCAGGTATAAAGGTAGCCAGCCTGCACCATATCAGTATTTTCTTGCCCAGAGCTAGGATGAGCCCTAAGAAGACAGAAGGTATCCAATGGAGAACCTGTCAGAGGAAGGAAGCCCAGGAAGGGTCCCTTGGCTCAACTGTAAAAGAACAGAAAGAAGCTTACATAGTAGGCTAAGGGTGACAGGAGGGAGGGAAAGAAGACTGCAACTGCAACAGTGAATACACTTGAACATCCACATATATGCTAAGTGTACACAACTGTACTATGTTCTTCCTGTTTCACGGTTGCAGTCCTGACTATTGGGAAGATTCCCAGAGCTGAAATGAGGGAGGAAGGACCCTAAGGAGAAGAGAGGATGCCTTGCAGGACAAAAGTGGCAAAGCTGGCTCTAGACTTGGAGAAGGATGCCAAGTGGTAGTGTTTGTTGAAGATACGCACTAAGGACCAGGTGGCATCTTCTAAAATGTCCTAGGTGGAGACACCCTTAATGAAGGCAGCAGAGGTTGCTGTTGCTCAGGTGGAGTGTGACTTAATCCCTACTGGAGGTACTTTGCTATGAGAGCTGCAACAAAAGGACATGCAATGTGAAATTCTTTTGGAAATAGTTTGCTTAGAGGCTGGCTTGCCTTCTGCGCCCGGGGCAAAGGTAGTGAATAGCTGTTCAGTATTTCTCAAGGTTTTAGTCTTGTCCAGGTAGAGGTGTAGCTGTCTGTGCACATCCAAGGAATGCAGAATTCTCTCTCCTTTGTTTTGAGGGTTTTGAAAGAAGGTAAGGAGGTGGATGGCCTGTGTTCAGAGAGGTGTCAGTGACTACCTTGGGCATAAAGGAGGAGTTGGTTTTGAGAGAGACCCAAACCCTGTGGAAGACAAAGAAAGGTTTAACTACCATGAGGGTCTGCAACTCAGAAACCCTCCTGGCTAAAGTTACAGTCAGAAGCAGTGCTGTTTGCTATGTCAGAAACTTTAGGTCAGCAGAGGCTGCTAGCTCAAAAGGGGGCAAGGTCACATGGAGGAGTAGGTTTCCTTCTGGGGGTCCAATGTGAATTACTCCCCTAAGAAATTGTCTTAAGAGCGGATGGGAGAAGAGAGCAGAGTGAGCAGGCATGTATACAGAGATGGCATAAGCAAAGATTTTAATGGATGAATGAGATAGTCCCTGATTCAGCAGTCCAGTCAGGTATTCCAGGATGTTGGAAATATGTGCTAATTGGGGATCTAGGTGGCGATCTCTGCACCAAACAGAGAACCTTTTCCATTTAGCTAAGTAAGATTTCCTAGTGCTAGGCCTTCTAGATTCTTTGAGGATGTCTAGCACATTTTTATTTAGGGTAGTACCATTGCTGGGTGTTGTGGAATCATCCAAGCAGCAAGACTGAGGGTCTGCAGGTTGGGATGTACAATGTTTCCCCGTTTTAGGTGAGGATGTCTACCCTCTGAGGTAGAAGTCATGGGGACTGGTTGGTGAGCTTGAGCAGAAGGGGATACCAATGCTGTCTGGGCCAGTTTAGAGCTAGTGGAATTGCTCTTGGGCCCTCTTCCCTTACTTTGAGAAAGGCACGAGGTAGAAGGGGAATGGGAGAAATGAAGAGCTGAGTCCATTGGAAGGAGAAGGCATCTGTTTTCCAGGCTGTCTTTTGTCGGTTACTGATGTAGAATTTTTGTAGGTGTGCATTCTCCTTGGATGCAAAGATGTCCATCTGTGGAACTTCCCAAGTCTGGGATATGGTTAGAAAAATCTCTAGATGCAGATGCTACTCATGGGGGGTCCATCAGATTTCTGCTCACATGGTCTGCCAGAACATTTCAAACTCCTGGGAGGTATTGTGTTATGTCCAGGGGACAACCTACAGGCTAGACGTAACATGGTCTGGAAGAGTTTGTTCTCGGAGCCAAGCATGCCTTCTAATAACAAATCCAGTTGTAGCAGCTCTGCAAGATGTTGTTTCCATGGCATCATAACCGCAATGGAGGGAATGTTTGGCTACCTAAGCACTGGAATGACAGAGATCAGTCAATTCGTTGGAAAGGTTTTTGTCTTCAAGGGTAGAAACCTTTTGTTTAAGCTGGTTGAGGACAGCCCATTGATACTTAATCATATGAACTTGGCAGTTTAGAGCCCTCATGGTAAGAGTAGAAGGTGTATACACCTTTTTGCCAAACCTGTCAAAGGACCGGCTCTCTACCTGTGTGAAGCGGATTTCTGGATGAGCTGACTGGCTCCATTATGTCCTGGAACGATCACTTCTAGGTCAGTAGTAAAATTTCTGTATGGGTATTTATGGTAAGCCTGAACCCTGTAAAACCTATCTGGTTTTCATGGGTCAGGTGGGAGGGAGTCAGGTTTTAAGGAGGATTCCTCTAAGACATCCTCCACTAATACCAGAATGGGAGGAATAGCCAGTGCCTTGTGCTCAGACAAGTCAGGAACTCCCTAATTCTATTATTTATCTGTGGGTAGACTTCAGCCTCCCACTGAAAATGTTGTCTCATGGTACGGAGACTTTCCAAAGGTGAACTTTTCAGGAGGAGAAGCAGAAGGGAGAATTTTCAGAGTCCTCATATGATGTACAGAATGGGCCTTCCTTAGACCCAGAGTCCCCTAAGTCAGTGTTTTCCTCAGAAAGAAGGGGATCCTGGTAAATTTCTGGAGGGACATCTCTTTTCCTTTTCTTAGGGGAAGTAACCCTTGGAGCTTGCCTTGATCTGACAATGGAGAGCAAATCCTTGGCTAGTTTGATTAAATCCTGCTGGGACCCCTGTGATGTGCAGCCAAAAGGCCTAGCTGAAGGCTTTGATGCAGACTAGGAGTGGCTAAGGCCTTAGGCCCAAGGGCATCTGATGACCTGATGCCTGTCTCTCATGTGTGTTGAATGAGCACCGATCCTGGAGTGGGCCAAGGCCTAGTACAGAGTCTCTGGGCGGAGTAAGCTCCTTGGAAGCCAAGGCATGCAGAGTGGTCCTGGACCCAACCGACGAGCCAATTGTCTAGGGCTTGTGCAGAGGTGAAAGGTATTAATGGCATATTGGACTCCTCGACAGAGGCCTGAGTCACCGTTACAGAAAATGAAGGGGGCTGCAGAAGTGCCTCACCTTGCTCAACTATCACAAGCCTAGAGGGAAAAGCAAGCAGTGAATGACTGTTGTCCGAAGACCTAAGCTTTTGTTACTTTTATTTCTTGTGCTTAAGAAATTCAGATTCGGAACGATGAACGGGCGTCATAGATGACAAAAAAATAGACTGTTGGCTAAGGAACTCTGACATAAATTCAGCTCTACACCTACTAGTCCTTGTATTAAAAAGCACACAGAAATGACAACTGGGGACATAGTGGTCTGGGCCTAGGCAAGTAACACAAAGGGAATGGAAGTCTGTGTAGGATCAATTTACGACAATGGAGACAGTTATTGCCTTTATCTGACATGACCAAAGGAGAGAAATAAGTTCCCCAATGGGATACTTATCTTGCCCGACAACACTTCTCTCTGGCGTGGACCGACTGATGCACTTGAATACAGCTTTGGGCTCCGCAGCAAGAAAAGACCGATATTATGATACAGGCTGACTACCTTTATATCCGAATTTACTGACACTGATCAGGGCGTCTACCAGCCTGGGAGCACGAAAGAATTTTCTCTGGTAGTCAGGCCAGCTGAGGGCTTTCATGGCAGGAATTTCCAATAGTCAGGACTGCAACAGTAAAACACAAAGAACATCTGTAGTTTGTTAAATTAGGTGAGAGTGGCAAATGCTGTTTACAGAAATTAATTTGCAAAGAGAACACGGAAAAAATGCTCGATGCTGTACTCATAATATAAACAGTTTGGTTCTGACAAATGATTTAATTATACAATTGTTTTTCCTTTAACTGGTCTATTAATCAAATGCATGCACTGTTTATTAACAGTACTGATAGTGCTGAAAAGTAACATTGTTCAACAACGTTAAACTGCAAATTTAATTGTTTCTATGTGATTTATTGTTCTGCCTAGAAGGGATCTAAAACTTTTCACATCTAGCTGTATTTCTGTCTCCCAATACTCACCTGCTTGAACTATGCTGAACATTCTTCCTTACAAAGAAGTTATGTACTCACCATAACTTTTCATCTGTGTTGTCCATTTTCATTCTTCCTCAACTCTTGGGTACAGATCCGATCATCGGATCTGACTTGGCCTTCTACCAGCTCGTGGATCACTAAAACTCTCAAGCTCCTCCCTTTCCCATAATGCCCTAGTCCCTAACATACCTCAGATCTTGTTTGCTGCCCCTTACATTTGTAGAGCATTGTAGAAAAATATAGAAGTTATGTTCTTACCATAACGTTCCATGTTAGTTGTCTTCTTCTCGCCTTCTTTCTTGCTGGATGGGTTCGGAGCCGACCTCGGCTCCGACTCGGCCACTCTAAAGCTCGAGAGTTGGTTCCACCGGCTCGAGGCTCCCCTTATATCCCACAATGCTAGGCGAGAATTACCTCAGATCTCGTTTGTGAGCTAGGCCCAGCTAATAATATAACCAGAAAAACTGGAAAAGAATCCACCTCTATAAACAAGGGGAAGAGGAAAGGTGACCTAAAGCCTGATCTAGGAAAATATGCACAGCAGAGCATATACCTATAGCAAAGAGGTGGTAGAAAGAGAGGTCACAATCAAACTCCTCTAGGTCTGTCCAGGCCAGGGGGAAGGAGGGTGGGGCCTTAAGAAAGAAGCGAAGAAGACAACTAACATGGAGCGTTATGGTAAGAACATAACTTCTATATGTTAAGTTGTCTATCTCGCCTTCATTCTTGCTGGATGGGACCGCCCTAGCACCTTGTCCCGGGTGGCCTAACGGAACAGACTCTTGAGAACAGTGGAACCAAAGTTAGCTCTATGCCTAGAAGCTAAATCCAACTTATAATGAGAAATGAAAGTGTGAGGAGTAGCCCAAGTAGCCGCTGCACAAATGGTGTCAATAGGCAGTCTGTCTTGGAAGGCTATAGAAGTAGCCAAAGCTCTGGTGGAATGGGCTTTAGGTTTGTTAGGCAGCTTTTGGTGTCTAATTTCATAAACAAGGGAAATCAGAGATGTTAGCCATCTAGATAATGATACCTTTGAAACTGAAAGTCCCTTTCTGCCTTCTGCATGGAAGACAAACAGCTGGTCAGATTTTCTGAATTGTTTGGTTCTATCCAAATAGTACCTTAACTGACGATGAACATCTAGCCAGTGCAATTTTTGTTCAGACCTATTGGAATATTCTGGAAAAAACACAGGGAGGTCAATGCTGGGAGGTCAATGCTTTGATTTAGGTTAGACGCCGAGGCTATCTTAGGCAAAAAAGACGGGTTGGTTCGTAAAGATACCCTGTCCTTATGGAACAACAGATAAGGAGGTCGACAGCTGAGTGCATGAAGTTCTGAAACTCTTCTAGCTGAAGTAATAGCTACCAGAAAGAGAGTCTTCCATGATAGCAATTTTAAAGAACAGGAGGCTGCAGGTTCGAAAGGGGGAAGAATCAAAGAACTAAGAACTAAATTTAGGTCCCAAGGAGGAGGAGGATTTCTTATAGGAGGTCTGAGTAGAAAAACTCCTTTCAAAAAGGCTTTGCAAAGCTTGTGGGACATTATGGCAGACTCTGAAATACCCACATGAAAATTAGAAATAGATGCCAGTTGAACTTTAAGAGTAGAAGGAGATGAACCTGCATGGAAGAGTTCAGCTAGAAAATCAAGGACCATTTGAATGGAAGCAGTGAAAGGATCTATGTGCCTTCCTTGAGCCCAATACGCGAAACGTTTCCACTTACTCAAATAAATCTTTCTAGTGGAAGATTTATGGGAAGCTATCAAAATATCTCGAACAGAGTGAGATATTTGAGGAAGCCTGGCTAAGGTTGGAATTGGAGGAACCAAGCAGTGAGGTTCAGAGAGGGAAGGGAGCGATGAAACTGACCCGACTGATGGATCAAAAGATCTGGAACTAGGTCCAGATGCCAAGGTCGCTCCAACAGAAAATGATGCAGAAAGGGGAACCAAACCTGTCGAGGCCAGTAAGGAGCAATGAGGATCAACGAGGCCTTCTGAGCAATAGCTTTCTGTATCACTTGAGAGATTAGTGGGAAGGGAGGAAATGCATACAGAAGTCCCGGGGCCAAACTTGGACTAGAGCGTCTCTGCTGGGCTGGCCTGGTAAAGGGAATAGGGTGAAATAATCTCTGCACTTGCTGTTTTGGGGAGTAGCAAAAGGTCGCAGCAAGGCTGACCCCACTTGAGAAAAATTTCTCTCACAACAGAGTCTTTCAGAGACCACTCGTGAGGCATGAGGATAGCTCTGCTCAATTTGTCCGCGATTTGATTGGACTTCCCGGGGATGTGCGTTGCTATCAGAAACCGCTGAGAAGAAATCGCCCATTGCCACAGTCTGAGTGCTTCTCGACACAGGGGTAGGACCTGGTTCCGCCTTGTTTGTTGATATACCACACTACGGACATATTGTCCGTCTGGATTGCTATCGTTCCCAAGGGAAGAGAGTCTTGAAGGGCTTGCAACGCTAAAAGCACTGCTCTCATCTCTAGAACATTTATGTGCAAGTGGCATTCTTCTGGTTGCCATGTGCCCTGGACAGTTCTGCCCTGATAATGCCCCCCCACCCGATCAGGGAGGCGTCCGTTGTCAGTGTAGCAACCGGAGGGGGAGGAACAAAGGGTCTTCCCACTAAGAGCTGAGGGGAAGACATCCACCACAGAAGATGGTTCCTGCATATTTGCGTGATCATAATGGTGTGGGACATCGGAAGTTGCTGGTATGACCATTGTGTGAAGAGCATCCATTGAAGGATTCTCATGTGGAATCTGGCTAACGGAAGCAAAGGAATGGCAGCTGCCATAATCCCCAATACTTTCAGAACTAACCTGGCTTTGACTCTGTTGCTGCTGAAGATGAGCGAGACCAGTTTTTGTATGTCTGTTATTCTCTGATCTGTTAGCCTCGCAGACATGTTGACTGTGTCTAGAATTGCACCTATGAAGGTAATAACACGACAAGGCGACAAAACAGACTTTTCGCAATTTATTGAAATGCCTAAATTTTGACAAATGCGAAAGGCGTAGTCCCTGGCCAATAGAAGAAGATGCTTGGTGGGAGCTGTGAGGAGCCAGTCGTCCAAATATGGAAACACCTGGAATCCTTGACTTCTCAGGTGAGAAGCTACCACTGCCATGCATTTGGTAAACACCCGGGGGGCAGTGGTGAGACCAAAGGGCAGGGCCCTGAATTGAAAATGACTGGTTCCCAGCCTGAAGCGGAGGAATCTTCTGGAGCGTCTGTTCATTTTTATGTGATAGTACGCATCCTGAAGGTCTATAGAGCACATCCAGTTTCCTTTTCCCGATAGGGGAAGGATGGACTGCAGCGTGACCATCCGAAATCTTGTTTTCTTGACTGACTTGTTCAAGATACTGAGATCCAAAATCGGTCTCCAGTCCCCTGTTTTCTTTGGAACTAAAAAGAACCTTGAGTAGATTCCGGATCCTTGCTGGTCTGCTGGAACTGGCTGAATTGCTCTTTTTGCAAGCAGCTTTGAAATTTCTAAAGCTGCAAGATCCCTTTGAGCGGGTGGAACATCTGGAAGGGATTTTTTTGATTGGTTTGGAATGCGAAGAAAGGGAATGGAATAGCCTTTGGAAATGATGGACTGTACCCATTTGTCTTGAGTCAGGGATAGCCAGGCTTCTGGGTACAGTGACAATCTTCCCCCGACTGCCTCCGAAGGTGGGCAGTCGGGCAACACCTCAGGGATGCTGAAAGGGCTTATCAGAGAAGGCTTCTCGATTGCCCTGGTTCTGTGGACCCCCCCTGCCTCTAGGGCGACGTCTACCATTGTTGTTCCCGCCTCTGCCTCTGGCGGGGAACCGACTCTGTGCGTCCAGCGAAGACCCTTGAGATTGTTTGCGGAACCACATTTTCCCACTTTTCTGACCTTTGGGGTAAGGCCTAGAAGGAGTAGAAAAACGGACTCCGACGGCAGAAAGAGTCTTGCCATCTGTCTCGCACCTAGTCAAGGTTTCTTTCACTTGAGGACCAAAAAGAGATGATCCATCGAATGGGGAATTAGTGAATGACGTTTTAAAGGGGTCCGCAAAGTTGCATAGCCGCATCCAGGCATGCCTACGTAAGGCCACACCTGTCCCTGCGGCCCTGCTCGCTCCATCAGCCGCATAAGAGAGGAGGCATGGAGGAGTTAGCTATGGAGTTCAGGGTAGCCAGCTGAGTGTTCATCTTGTCTTGAAAACCCGCAGCCGTAGGATCCTTCAACATATCACTCGCTTCTTTGATCAAGTCCCTTTGAAGGCGAGTAAAATGGCATAGGTAGTTCAGCGACGCATTACAAATGTCGCTGGCGAGAACATCCGCTTCCGTACCTGTCCATGGACCTAGATTCCTTGTTAGGTGGATGGACAGGCACTGAAGGATCAGCTAGTTCCTTCTTAGTGGCAGCAGCAACCACCATAGCATCCACAGAAACTCCTTTTGTCAGAAACTGTTTATCTGCTGGAGCTGTAATGAATTTTGAGGGTCTCCTGGGAGTGGGGTCCACTGAATCAGGAGCCGTCCATGCCTTTTTCGCTACCACCTGCATGAGGGAGTCAAAGGGGAGACACCCAGGAGGTGGAAGGGCGAGACCCAAACGCCTCAAGGTACACAGATTCATCCTCCGAAGGGTTGAGGGCTGGCCAATTTCCCCTCTGCTTAAGGATTTCTAGAATGTCTGCAAATGAGACATCTTCAGAAGGGGAACGGGGGGAACCCTCGGAATCCTCTAAATCTGTGTCAGAGGTGACGGACTCAGGTGAGTCTATGTGTTTCCTCTTACACTTTCTCTTCCGAGGGGGCTCTTCTGCCAAATCAAGAGAGGCCTCGGAAGAGGATGAGATCCCCACAGGGGATTCCTGAGGAGCTGGCTCTCTGCGGTCCGGGATGAGGGAGTGAGTCGACTTGACCTGAGGCACCGAAGAGGGGGGGGCGGACGGAGCTGACTGTGGGGTAGAACCAGGTTCTAACACACTCCGCATGACCTCGAACGCACCCCTGTCAGGCAGAGCCAGAGGTCCCCGCTCCGAAAAGCTAAAAACCTCCCTCGGCACCGACAGTGATGGCTCCGAGGCCGATGTCGGAGCCGAACTCACCAGCGCCGAAGCTCCGAGAGGGAGAGCGGGGTCGGACAAGGGTCCGATGTCACTCACCCCCTCGGAGCCGACGAGGGAAGTCCGGCGCCGAGATTCTTCCAAGGAAGAAATCGGAGCCGACGATGGAGCCGAAGACAATTGTATCGGCTCCGACGCTACCACAGTCTCGGTTCCGAAACGTCCCGGCTCCGAGCTCAACGGAGTCTGAGGAGGAACATATTGAGGGACGGGGGCAGGCATCGACTGATGAGTCGGGCTCTGAAGCATTTGGGCCAGTGCCTCGGACTTAAGAAGTCGACTCACTACCCTCTGAAGGTCATGGTCCGACAGCCTCGATGACCTAGAGGAGTGAGATCTATGGCTCCGTTCAGACAGCAGAGGAGATGCTGGAGCCGAATGAACGGAGCCAAGGGATGGTGACCTAGACCTCTTCCTAGATGTCAGTTCCGAAGGTCTGGTCGGAGCACACACGGGAATTTCTAAAACCTCGGGTCCGGCCGGAGCCGAGGAAACCACAGAAACTGTAGACTGAGACTCATCGGCTCCAGCCGGAGCCGATGTAGACGGAGGTTTCGTAGCCTTAGGTCTCGGCTCAGTAGCTGGAGCCGAGGACCTAGAAGCCTTGGAGGGCTTTCCCGAAGAGACAGCAAGGGAACCCTCAGGCTTGAGTAAACCTCTCAGTATCAGTTTGTTTTTTCTTTCCTGCAGGACCCTGGGGCTGAAGCCGTGGCATACAGCACAGGAGTCCTGCAGGTGCAAAGGCCCCAGGCAGTAGACACAAGAAGTGTGACCGTCTGTCAGAGACATTTTCTGACAGCACGAGTCACACTTCTTGAAGCCTGAGACCTTTGAGTCTTTAGACATTTTAGAAAAGTGTAATCACACACACCCAGTCAAACACACTGATTACACCCTATCCTATTTTAAACTCAAAAAATAAAACAAACTACCAAAGTTTTAAATTATGAGAAAAAACACACACACACCACTAGGGGATGGAGGAAGAAGGCCTGAAGGCCCGAGGGAAGAACTAATAAGTTCTTGTGGAGAAAATATGGGATTTTAGAGAGAAGGTGGGGAAGATTCCACTAAACTAAGGGAAACAAGTGTTAAAATTAAAATTAAAATTAAAAGGGGTTTAAGTATACTAACTTTAATCCAAAGTTACTCACCAAGAAGCCGGTAGAAAACCAACACCTCGATCGCTGTAGCGGCAAACGAGATCTGAGGTAATTCTCGCCTAGCATTGTGGGATATAAGGGGAGCCTCGAGCCAGTGGAACCAACTCTCGAGCTTTAGAGTGGCCGAGTCGGAGCCGAGGTCGGCTCCGAACCCATCCAGCAAGAATGAAGGCGAGATAGACAACTTAACATACAATAATAGAATTTGGGACTCAAACAAAGGTTCCTTCAGCATCTTTCATCCTTCAAAAAGACAATAAGGAGGTGGTTGGTGGGAGGGAAGTTAAGAATGGAAATGGACACCACAGATGGAACGTTACATGCAGAGGAGGAACGAGGTTTAAAAGAAGGCAGGATCTGAATGAGCTATGTAATGGCTGGCTAGCAATGACTGGATATGTTAGCAGTGATGTATAATGTTTGCAGCTACAGTTGTGTCGGCATGGTTTGGAATATACAATGTTTTCAACTGAAATTGTGTCACTATGGTTTATTTTCATTTATATAAATGTAACATGGCCTATGTCATACATGCTAACTTAACAAAGATGTTCTTGTTTTTTTAAAAAAAAAAAAAAAAAGGAACAGTATGGTGAGTACATAATTCTTTATCTGAAGTTGTCATTTTTCTTTCATGCCCCAACTTTTGGGACAGATTCTCCAGCTACCTAAACCCTGGGAGGACTCTTACAGTTTATTCCCGAGTACCACTGAGCCAAAGGCTGCTCTTCCCCCTAGAGACCAGATCGAATTTGCAAAAAGCAAAAAAAAAAAAAAAAAAGGTATGAAGATTAGCCCAAGTTGCAGCTGCAAATTTGGAAAGAAAACTGGCAAGTTGATAGTTCGATTAATACTGGAGTATGACACCACCTTAGGAAGAAAGGAGGGACTGGTTAGTAAGGAAAGTCTACCCTTATGAGAGATCAAATAAGGAGGCTTAGAAGACAAAACGTGGAATTCTGAAACTCATTTGGTAGAGGTAAGAGTTACTAAAAAGATAAGTTTTCCTGGTTAGAAATTTTAGCTCAGTTTTAGCTGAAGGTTCAAATGGTGATTAGGTTTAATCTTGTAAGAGTATGTTTAAATCCCAAGGAGAAGTGGGATCTTTAACTGGAGGTCTAAGAAGAAATCCCCCCCTCTTAAAAAACTCTGCAAAGTTTGGAGGATGCCAGAGATGAGTTATTTGCTCCTATATGAAAATGGGAAATAACAGCTAACTGTACTTTAACAGTAGAGCTAGCTCTATCATTGATAAATGAAGCTAAAAATTCCAAAACTTTAGGAATAGGAGCTGAAATGAGATCCAGTTCTTTTTGTTGCACCCAAATGACGAATCTTTTCAATTTGCTTTTGTAAAGTTTCCTAGTGGAAGCTTAGTGAGATAAAAGAATCTGAAAAAATAGTGTTGGATTCCAAATGCTAATCCAATGACAACAGAAACCAAATGATTTTAGCGCTTTCATTCACTATTTTATTGCGTGAACTTCATCAGAAAAAAGTATGTTCCACCCAAACATCCTTTTATATCAAATACACAGGAAATGACATCATTGACTAAAAACTTTTCATAATTCAATTAAATGACTTGGATAAAAAAATATGTATCTATATATATATATAAATTACATATCTATTTGTTTAATAGAAGACATTTTAAATTAATGGCCTCATTTAATCCGGGTGCTTGATCAGCCCCTAAAAATAACTGCCAAAGTGTTTCTTTACACTCTAAAACATTATTCAAATCCCCTCCAAACATAATTTTCTCTATTTTTTCTACTACAAAAAATTCAAACTTTTTAAACTCAGCACATCTAAATGCGTGCTTAGCCAGGGAATTAGTTGGATCCTTATTTCTAATAGCTAAGTTGTGTTCGTAAATTCTACGTTTCAAAGTCCTAATGGTTTTCCCCACATAATAATGTGCACATGATACACACTGCGCTATGTATACTACAAATTCTGTGTTACAATTATAATAATCCTTGGCCCATATAGTGTAGTTCGAATGACTAAAGGTGATAAAGGAACTATTAATAATAAATCTACATTGTTTGCAGTTCCTACAAGCATATGTACCTTTCTTTGTACTAACTAATCTCACATTGGTATCATCTCTCCGATTTTTTCTTTCTAACATTGATTTTAAATTAAGTGCTCTCTTACAGGTAAATTTGGGTTTATTACCTATTAAACTTACTAGGTCTTTATTACCTAATAAAATCTTCCAATTATTTTCCATAATGGCTTTAATAAACCACATCTCGTTTACTATAGGAATGGGAAAGGCAATACTAAAATTAATGGAAGCAGTAGTAGAACCTTCTAATATTGGCCTCACTTGGATGTGTCTAGACAATAAAATGGGTGAAGCCACTCCTTTTCTAAGCATTATAACCTCCTTTTCAATCTTTAACCATTCCAAATCATGCCCTCTTGTAAGAAATAATTTCCGCAAAAAAATAACCACTTCCAAAAATACATCATCATCAGTAGTTAGTCTATTAAGTCATATGATTTGGCCGTTTACTACTCCCCTTTTCATGTGAAGTGGATGTAAACTATCTTTATGTAGATACTGGTTTGCAAAGACTGGCTTCCTATAAACCTTACTAACAATCCTGTTTTTCTCTCTATCTAAACTTAAATGTAAATCCAAGTAAGCAATAAACTCACCAAATCCACTCACCTTAAATTCTAAAAAATCAGTGGTGAGATTAAGGTCCCCTACCATCTCCAAAAACTCTTCGTGTACCTTTCCACAAGAAAAACAAGTTATCAATAAATCTATAGTAAATCAATACTTTAGAATAATTGGGATGTCCAATGAGAAATTTTAACTCCCAGTTGGCCATGACTAAGTTAGCAAAGGCTGGAGCTACCCTTGCTCCCATGGCCACTCCGGACGTTTGTTGCTAAAAATTCTTGTTGAATTTGAAAAAAATATTTTCCAAAACTAACTCCATTAAATTGCAAACAGTGTTCACACCTTTGTATTACCAAAATCAGTTTGCTCAGTCAGGTATTGTCTTAAATATTCAACACCTTCTTTTTGATTAATAGAAGTATATAAAGACTTTACATCTAAAGTTCCAAAAATAATTGGTCCCCCTATGATGTCAAAATCTCTTAATACTTCCAGTTAATGCCGCCACGAGTCTCTTAAGTAAAATCTAGATTTCTGAACAACAGGGTTAAGCATATAATCCAGCCAAATAGATATATTTTCAGTTTTAGAATGTTTGGCTGAAATTATAGGCCTAAAAGGCGGATTTTTTTGATTAGTCTGTACTTTTGGTATACCAAAAAACAAAGTCATTTTGGGATGGTCTACTAATAAACAGTTGTAACTTTCGTAGTCCAATTCACCTTGACTGAACATATCAAACACTACATCCAGCTTTTGGTAACTACACTTCACCTCTTTGATGTGAACTTTTTTATAGGTGCTTTGATCTTCTAACATAGTTAGTAAAGAACTATCATATTCTTCAGTATTCATAACTACAATTTTTCCCCCTTTGTCTGCTTTCATTGTCCTTACTTTAGAATTTTTACATAACTTAGTTAGCTCATTTTTTTTCTCCCTCAGTTAAATTTTCTGGATAGTTATGATACATGATAGTTCTAAAATCTTTTTCACATAAATTTTGAAAAGCCTGGAGAGTAAAATGAAGGGGTGGATTAAAAGTACTAGACTTTTTTGGTTTGTATACTAAATTTTCTGTTGGTCCTTCCAACACATTATGTATAATGTAGTTTAAATTTAACTTTCTTAAATACAACCTAAAATCCACCAATAATCTCCCTATATTCATATTGCTTGCATGTATAAAGGAAAACCCTTTTTTAAGACATTTTTCTAAATCACATGATGAAGAAACATCAGACAAATTAATAACATCAATACAATATTCTTGTCCATGTTCTTCATTTACCACTTGGTGTTCCTGTTGTGATTCTTCCCCCTCCCTTTCCCCTTCCCCTTGAATTGAGTGGTATTGTACCATTTGCAAGTCTGTTTGCTTGGTACATTGTTCAAGGGAAAAGGACCCTGGGGTTCAGACTCTGGATAGGCTGTGCAGCAACCTGTGCAAAACTAGCCATTTTATTGTTATCTGTTTGGTCTATTTTATTGTCTTTATTTGCAATGTTGGATTGGTCGTTACACCCCATGTCATTATTTATGTTAGAAATGACTTCACTCGCTCTATCTGCCACCGCTGGTTTTTCATTTAGAGTGTTACCAGTCTCTAAAATCTGCCCTGAAAGAATAACAGTATCAGCATTTTCAGAGTCTGTTCTCAATGGATCAATACCCTTATCCAACATAATGTAGGCCCGATTGGCTTGATATGCCATAACATCTCTTTTTAACTTAGATTGTTTTCTGGAGACTATAGTGGCCCTATGTCTATCGGCCTTCGCCTCGACCCCATTATACAGGACCAGAAAGTCTTTGAAACAGCTGTAATTTTTTATCTTCGCATCTAAAGTCTTGATTTTATCCTTGATAGTTGTGATTTCCTTATGATAATGTGCCATGAGCAAGCGCATCATACTGAGACCCGTATCAGTATATAACTCTATTAAAAGTTTGCTCAGCTCATCACCAGGAGTTACACAATTCGGAAACTTAGCGGTACATAGACCCTGTGGCACCACTTTCCTGTGTACACACTCCTCAAAATACTGCATCTCCAAAGCCAAAGTCACATGTCTAAACAATAGTCTTTCAAGTTCATATATGGCTTTTCTACAAATTATACTGTGAACGTAATGGCTTTCATTAGTTGAGTTAATTACATGGCCCATAGTATCACATGTTAAAATAGATGAAAACGGGTTCTCAGTGATTCTGCTGACATAATCCCAAACATTTGTTTCAGCAGAAACGATTGACTCACTCGTGTTAGCGTTGGTAAGTTCAAAATTATCGTCTTCACCAGCGTTCCTTCCTACACAACGTGATGATACCAAGCCGTTTCCCAATCTGGACTCAACTAAGGTAGAATGCTGCTGTAGGGGGAACACTGGTGTTTAAATTTTCTTTGACTATCCTTACGATAGTTTTAATAAGGTCTTCTTGAGAACTGGATTTAGTAGAAACAGTGGTTCCGCTTTCAAGAACCGGGTGGATGGATAAATTTAACAAACTATCTTGACTCGATGTTTCGGAAGCCATGGAAAACACCCAAAACCGATCACAGGTTTAAAAGTACTGCAAACACCGAACACGAAAAACAAACAAAATAGTGTCTGATTCCAAATGCTAATCCAATCACAACAGAAACCAAATGATTTTAGCGCTTTCATTCACTATTTTATTGCGTGAACTTCATCAGAAAAAAGTATGTTCCACCCAAACATCCTTTTATATCAAATACACAGGAAATGACATCATAGACTAAAAACTTTTCATAATTCAATTAAATGACTTAGATAAAAAACTATGTATTTTTATATATATATATATATATATATATATATATATAAATTACATATCTATTTGTTTAATAGAAAACATTTTAAATTAATGGACTCATTTAATTTGGGTGCTTGATCAGCCCCTAAAAATAACTGCCAAAGTGTTTCTTTACACTCTAAAACATTATTCAAATCCCCTCCAAACATAATTTTCTCTATTTTTTCTACTACAAAAAATTCAAACGTTTTAAACTCAGCACATCTAAAAGCGTGCTTAGCCAGGGAATTAGTTGGATCCTTATTTCTAATAGCTAAGTTGTGTTCGTAAATTCTATGTTTCAATGTCCTAATGGTTTTCCCCACATAATAATGTGCACATGATACACACTGCACTATGTATACTACAAATTCTGTGTTACAATTATAATAGTCCTTGGCCCAGTTCCTACAAGCATATGTACCTATGTGAGATTAGTTAGTACAAAGAAAGGTACATATGCTTGTAGGAACTGCAAACAGTGTAGATTTATTAGTAATAGTTCCTTTATCACCTTTAGTCATTCGAACTACACTATATGGGCAATCATTCCGATCGAAGCTCCTTTCAAGAGAGCTGGTAGAACATGTCAGAGAAAGCATCTCTAGATCATTGGTTATGCGGACCTCCTCTGCCACTGGGATGGCATTTTCCATTAGAGTCTCCCCTGACCCCTGTGGGAACTGACTCCACTTGGATTTTTGAAGGGACCCTGGCATTTCCTGAACCACATTTTTCAACTGCCTCGTTGCTGACAGGTAGCCAGCTGCAAGGCAACAGTGCTTTCTGCCTTGGAGGATATATGGTCCCAGTGAGGGATATGGTAAGCTCCTTAATAAAATTCCTCTGGAGTCTTCTGAAGTGTGACAAGTAGTTCAGTGACTGAAAAGCAAAGGTAGCTGAAGCATAAAAATGCTTCCCAAATCTGTCCAATGCCCTAGACTCCGTTGGTGGGGTGGAGTGGACAAAGGAACTTTATTTTGCTAGTTCCTTCTTCATGGCGGCTGCTACTTCCTTGCTCCAAAAGTTTCTGTCCTTAGATGGTGCCATGATCCTATCTGATCTCTTGGGGATAGGTTGAATGGTATCAGGTCCCCTCCACGCCCAACAAGAGACCAAATCAATTAACTCATTGGTGGGTGGAGTCACCCAGGGGGTAGACAGACTAGATCCAAAAGCCTTCAGGAATACAGACTCCTCTTGGGAATGGTTGTCTGGAGACAAACCACCTTTTTGCTTTAGGAGTTCCATAATGTCTCCAAATGAGACATCATCGGGTGGTGATCTTGGGGACTCTTGGTCCACATCGAAGACAGTATCTTCTGTGACAGACTCTTGTGGAGAGTCCAGGTGCCTCCTTTTGCACTTTATCTTCCTGGGATCTTCTTCAGTGGGATGCTCAGGAGAAGTGTCGGAAAAAATTTGTAATCCCTGCTGGGTGTCCTGGTGACTAACTTGGCCTGGCTGTCCCAGTGGTACAGCTGGCTGAGGTTGAGCTCGAGGAACAGAGAACACTCTTCAGTACTTTGAATGCAGAATGCCTCAGACAGAAAGAAACCGACAGCTCCAAGAAGATATACCTACCGTAGGCAGTAAAATCCCTCCGCTCTGAAGGCAGAGCAATCGAAGAGGGAGTCCGAGCTGAGCTGTCTAGCACCAAGGCTCCAAGGGGAACAGACACCTCAGACAGCTTTGGAGTCCATTCCAACACCTCGGATATGGCACCGATGCTACGGCTCTGAGGTGCTCAGTGTTGGTCCATTCAGAGATGCCACTGGTGTCAAAGATACAAGTATCTTTGGATCTGAAGTAAATGGCTTTGGAATCTTCAGATCCGGCACCTCCAAAACCAATGGTTGAATTGTAGAAGGGGCAAGCAGGAAGTAGTACTAATAAAGGTCTCTGGACCTGATGGGGTCAGAGCCTGGGAGGACCCCCATTTGAATCTGCATCAAGAACTTCCTCATCATCTTGTCCATGATGACTTCAATTTTAAACTTTTGGAAAAATATGCCTAAAATGCTGCTGATGAAGGTCTTGTTTGGGGATGTCCTGGAGACCGCTCCAAGAAGGGGGAAGGTAGCCTAGAGGAAACTGGATCCAGGGCCAAGAGTGGTGATCGGATCAGAGGAGATTTTTCTGTTCTTATCTTTGGATCTGAATAGCTCGGATTCGTAATCTTAGATAAATTTGAAAGAGGTTCGGAACCCAGAGCAGAAGAAGTGGCTAGATCCAGGGAATGCTTCATAAAGTCCTTTTTACTGGATTTTATAGGGGTTTGAGCCCCATATGGTGTTGATGCAGATTTTGAGGGGAGCAAACTTCTAATGATTAATTTGTTTTTTCTGTCTGTAAAGGCCCTAGGGTTAAAGGCCTTACAGATACCACAACTGGAATCAAGATGTGATGGGTCTAATCAATACATGCATTTGGAATGTGCATCTGACAAAGGAACTTTGTGGCTACAAGCCATACATTTCTTAAAACCGGAAGGTTTTTCAGACATTATTCCAAAATGAAAACTAAACCGTTTGGAAAGAGAAAGTTTTTTTTTTTAAAAGGAGAAAAGGAAGAAAGAGGCAAAAATATACCAACAATAGTAAACTTAGTTGTACAAAAGAGTATGAATAAATACCAGTGATGGTAATTAAAATAGGTTCATAAGTTCATAGTGTTTACTAGGCTAATGACCAGAAGGGACTTTTTTAAGCCTGGCCATGCATCCCAAATTTCTGACAAGTTCTGATACCCTTGATGAGTGTAAGCAGGGGTTGGGGAGATGAAACATTTATATTTGCCTGTGTCCATTAGAGACATAGGTGCAAAACCAGGGATGAATTTCCTGTTCTCCATCCAACACTTGAATTAAGTTAGGGAGGAACTCTGCTTCACATGGATGGGGAGCCTGTTCTATAGACGGGGTAGTCTTTGGGAAACATTATACCCGTCTCTCCAGCAGGTCCTATTTATATCACAGGCAAGTTTTAAGTTTTTAAGCCTTTTAGAATACACAATTAAAAAAAATTACTAGAAAAAAGGAGGAAGCACTATAAGGGTGTAAGAACTACTAAGGGTATAGAAAAACATAGTTATAAAGACATAATTGATTCTCACTCGCAGTACTAAAGTCGTTAAATTCAAGAGTAAAACAGTGACCATGTCCATATGCTAAGGCAGCAAACAAAATCTGGGTTATGTTAGGGACTAAGGCATTAAGGCAAAGGGAGGAGCTCAAGAGTTTCAGTGATCCATGAGACAGTAGAAGTGGCCAAGTCAGATCAGAGGGTAGGATCTGAACCCAAGAGTTGAGGAACAAATGAAAACCGACATCAGAGCAAATGTTTCTGCAGTCAGTCAAAAACTGCAGTAGTTAGTGTACAGTGCAAGAATACAGTCAGTGTTTTATAGATAAGCTACTAATTTCAATGTATGGCAAACTTCTTTATGTGCTAGTCCTATTTCACAACATTTCATTTTTGTTAGTTGGGAACTGGAGGAGCATATTATTTTTCTAAGTGCTGAACTGTATAAATGCAAAATAAAAACAGGAATTTAACTCAATCTTCTAAGGGAGTGGAATGAAATGTACTTTCCACCCTTTCTTTACTGAGTTTTGAGCTGAAATTTTCATTACAGGCACAGGAGGTTGCTACATGGTCAAGTAGAAAAAAGACTTGAGTCACAACCTCAAGGAACACATTGCTAATGGACCTTCTACAATATTCTGCTCTCCTGCTTTTTGCTTTCTTGTCAGTCACTGTCAAGAGAACACTTATGTGCAGGTGTAAGGATGTTTTCAACATTTACAATGACACTGCCAGAAAAAAAGATCATGTTGCTCCCTCCAGTCTTCAGAAAACTGCCAGAATGTTGGGTACCAGCTGTCAAAGCACACTAGTGCGGCAATGTTCTGAGAGTTCTGCAAAAACAATTTAAGGAGCAGTGGGTGAACAAAGGAAATACCATTGCAGACTAATTATGTCTAGTAAATACCATGACAAGCTTATCTTCTGAGGTTTCCAGTGATGAGATCATAAATGTCATTTGCATCAAAGAAATAGAATAATTTTGTAAGTCTGATGGCAGAGAATGGGAATTGGATTTATTCACATGATCCAATATTACCTTTTCTTCCTCATTTACTCAGTCAGCTAGCCAGCTACTCAACGTAAGGAAAGATGCTGTTCAGGTATTCATAAATGGTCCCATACCCTTGAATGCAATGAGAAGATACCAAGTTTATCTTGTTTCAACCATGACAGCATCTTAATCTGCTCAGTTTTACTTCTTTAATACTCTTTGTTCTCTGTATGCAAGTGCATGTGCAGTATGCATAGTAAGGTTTACTTACATGTTGGAAGTTTGAGATTTTTTTTTCCATTTCTCACCTCTTTTGTTTTTAAAGCAACATACTTGCTGAAAATGTCTATGCCAATATGCATCAAACAGAAACTGCAGCAGCCAGTTTGTTTAGAGAATCAAGAGCTGCAAACAGATTTTGCAGATGCAACATCTGATGGTTTTGCCCTCTGCTTTTTGAATCTCAGTGAAGCCTGTGTGTGTGTGTGTGTGTGTGTAATATATATATATATATATATATATATATATATATATATATATATATATATATAATACACATACAAACACATACATACATACATACATACATATCCATCCACCCATTCAGAACCCCTTTTTCACATTTTTGCCCATGGGGTCAAGGTGTCACTTCAACAGTGACAATCCTCTAGATCCAATGTTTACACTGCCGCATGGCTAGTCCTGCTGGACTTGGCAGACCAGGCATTGCAGTTTGTTTTCTGTCCAACACAGGAAGTTGTCAAGAGCATTCAAAAAATCTCCTAACCCCAACTGAGGACGGCTACAATTGACAGCTTTGTCAAGAGCATTCAAAAAAATCTAGCCCCAACAAATGAAGACTATAATTGCCAGCTTCTGCCTCCCTCTTCCAGTAACTTAGTATATCTGAGGTCAAGGAAACTAATGGAATGATAGGGGATTGCAGGCTTGATGGCTGCATGGAGGATGAAGTCTATGAAATTAAGAAAATACAGTCAAGATGAATACTAATCTTCAGTAATTTTCACAACAGCATAAACAGCATTTGTCCTGTAAGAATGTTAGCCAGGACATCTTCTACAGGACAGTGAAGAGGCTTTGAAAATATTTTCATTATAAACAGGATCAAAAGAAATCTATCAGTTACTTTATGAAGAAACATTCTCACTTCCCTTCATCATTAGAATAGTCATTCAATGACGCATCAATTCAAAGGTAGATAATTCATAGATATATAGCAGAAAACCTTTGCCAGACAGTCCTTTTGACGGCAGCAATGTTTCCCCCTAGGAACTTAGACACTCACTTCCACTAACTTCACTGATAAAGGCCACTACTTTACGACATCACTATCAAATGGACAAGCTTCCTCATTTCTAGGTGAACCATATTCGTCTCATGTGCAGGAAGTGGGGCAGGACCATAGTATATCACAGTCGGTACAAACAAGATTTTTACTGGCCTTCTTACAATGGCTGACAGAATGGGAGAAGTTTTTCATTAAAGCTGGTACTTCTATAATCTCATCAATGAGTACTTTTGAAGAAACTGCCTGGCACTCTTAAGGCTTTCAGATATACCTTCAATATAAGGGGGAGGGGGATGCTATCTTCTCACCAGCTTGCTCTGGTTTCTCAGCTTGTTTCCTGCAACGAGTGTCATCGGATAGCAAAAGCCCTGGCTGCCTTCACTCAAGCACTACATGCTGTACAGGAGGCTAGGGAACCTTTGCTTTCAGAGGATAATTTGAGTGATTCACCTGAGCATGAGATGATTGTCTACTTGGCTGATGACAGGGGTAGCCTCACCTCTAGGGAACCTGTTGACAACTTCTCATAGTCTGAATTAGAGACGTTTCATAACTGCATCACGCTTTTGATCAAATACTCATCTATTCTCAGGAGCAGGTATCTCTACTCCTGAATATCTCTTTTCTTGAGGAGCTGCATCCTCAATGGCCTTCAAGACATGGCACTGAACAAACAAAATTGAAATAGTGAAATATTTTTGCATTCCTTGCCCTCACTGTCTGATTACCATAAGTCCCCTTCTTGGCTAAACTGACCCACTCTTACTCTCATCAAAGAGTACAAAAGTTAGCCAGTAGTGGTAATCATTAATGCAGCCATCCAGGGTGGTTTGTTTCTTTTTCTTTGTTCTAATGTGCCTTTATATCCCAAAACACACTTGGCTAAACAAGGGGAAGAACTGTGCAACAGGTTGACTGCACCTGACCATCCTTCATTTTTGCAAGGACACTGCTAGTTGAATGGATGGTAGCGTCCCTAATTTTCGCAAAGGAAAACATAATACCCCAGTGTGCTTTCCGAGTACAGTAAACTCTCAGTTAACTGGCACCCATGGGGATTGGTAGATGCCGGATAACTGTACTTACTGTTGTTTGAGTTACAATTAAAAACAAGCCTAATACTGTACCTTATACTACTTGTTTGGTTTGCCTTGTTCTCAGGTTGACGAGAGAGAAATAATTTTTTCCTTTCTTCCCTTTTAAAGCTCTAAAACTCTCAAAATGTAAGGTATGTTTCTGCGGGGAGAAAAAGTGCAGCACATGAAAATTGTACTGTATTTCTTCGACATTTTTTTGCCGGTTGCTTGAGTTCCGGTTAACTGAAAGTTTACTGTACCCGCAACATCTCACCCTGGCAAAGGACAGTGGGCCATGCCCCTTTATTTCTTTTTTTTCTGCTTTAATTTCTCCAGGTCTTTTGGTCTTCTAATACCACTTTTCTCTGCCTGACTATTCCAATGTAGGGGCCACTAACAGAACCCCAGTCACCTGAGATAGTCAGGGATCCATCTGTCTGTACTACACAGACAGGCTAGATGATGGAATATTTAGGCTTAACAGAACTATCACTTAAGGTTTTGCTACTTCTGCTCCTGCTCCTGGTCATCCATTCTGTTACAGAGCCCACCTGGAACGTCTTGACAGAACACAAGATGACCCTCTTTAAGTACTGTACTCCACTGGTTCATTAATTATTGGACCAGCAGTGACTATCTACGTCTGTGTTAACTCTACTTGCAGAGAAATACCAAAAGGAAACTTGCCATCTCTGTGATTTCCCCAGATAAGGATAAATGCAAGGATTTGTAAAGTAAAATTATTTATGCAACATCTGTGAATGACCTACATATTACTAATCACAATAAATGCCTGATCAGGTACTATGGACATCATCAGGTACATAAGCAAAATTTGAGGTTTGTTATGCTGACTGTCTTGAAGACTCAGACCTCAGTGAGCTGGATGACTGCATGCAAGCTTATTAGTAGTCACTCAAGGTCATGCTTTGCATAGCAGACACACAGAGGCAAGGACTTCTGCTTTCAACTTGATGTTGCAGTGATTCTCATAGCTATATTTTTCTGTTTTTTTTCCTAATTAAGTCAACAATCATCACAGAATACATTAAGCTGCCAGGTGCAGCCACATTTTCTTAGCACACAGCTGCTAAGACTAGTCCACCTCCTGAAGTCTAGCTTCCAGCCCCAGCTCTTTTGACAGTCTTCCTTCAGTTCAGAAAGTGGTCACACGTCAATGCGAGAGATAAGTTTGAAAATCCATCATCCCTGACACCTGGACCAATCTTCTAAAGTCTCTTTCTGTTGCACTTTAAACTGCATGTCAAATTGGACTGCCCTCAACATGTGCTCAGTTCTCAAGAAAATGGACAGTCTTCAATCAATCCTGAATTTCTGGCATCTGAACAGATGCATTCCACACAAGAAGTTCTAAATACTGAATAGTCATGCCTTTTTCCCTCTGATGTAGAAAGGGGACCATTTCTGTTCCACAGAGATGAAAAATGATCATCTTCATATGCCTAACCTTCTAGCTCACAAATTTTCTTTGTTTCACAGTTCTGGGTTGCTAATTTCTATCAAGGACCTTAACTCTTGACCTCATCTCTCTAACTTCATATCTACATGAAATATCTTAGTCCAGCTGCAGCCTACAACTGATACATGAGAATTTCTCTTCCAATATCTAGGCAAAAAGCTCCTTACAAATCCTTCCAGACCTGAATTAATTCATGTCTGAGATGGGACTTTATGCTGATGCCACCTTCTAAGGATCAACTGGATTTCACCAGATCCAGTGTTTCAGTCCTTCCAGTCTATGATTTTCTTGGTTCTATCAGCAGAGCTCGACTTTTGCCCATTGGCTTGAAGTTTCACAGGAACATAACCCATCTGCTCATCTTTTCTTCATATTTATTTAGAGAGAGAGAGACAGAGAGAGAGACTCGTGTAGGCTTTCAACAGATTCAGCATTTGGTCAGTCTAGTTTGAAATCCTCAAAACAGATCATGTTAACTAGTAGAGGCAGTGGTGGATAAAGAATAGCTGTGTAAAAACTTATCATAACCATAGATGTCCTTCTCTTCTATGTTGCAGTATTCTTTACATATGGGGTTGAATTGTGCTCCATGACCCGATGTCTGGCCTGCATACAAAAGCTTAATGCCACTGCCTGTATGTGGGACGTCGCACTAAGGTACAGAGAATGTCAGCCATAAAAGGGATGTCTGCACTTACAATCCCCAGAATAAGGTAGCCCCATGAGGAAATAATCCAAAGGGAGTCACCCTTGTAAAGAGCAAGATGTAGGGGGAAGGTAGGTTAGAATACTGCAACATAGAAGAGAAGGACATCCATTGTTATGGTAAGTTTTTACACAACTATTCTATGTCCTTCTATCCAATGCTGCAGTATTATTTACATATGGGAAGAGTGCAAAAGCTGAGAGGGAACCCAGGGAGGGAAGGAGCAGAGGAAGATTAAACAGAAACATTTTCCACAAATCCACGCAGGACTGTCTGGCAAATCTTGCCCTGGATCTGGAGATACTATACAACTTATAATGTTTTGTAAAGGTATGAACAGATGACCAGGTGGAAGCTTCCAAAATGCAGTCAGCATCTAGCCTTTGAAGAAAGCCCCTGAGGATGCAACTGATCTGGTGAAATGGGCCTTAATGGAATTTGGGTAGAATATGCTAAAGAATATTCATCTGAAGAAGACCCCTCAGAGTCAGAATCCTGTACTGGATCAGAAGCAGAAGCAAACGTTGGAGGTCTCAAGGCTATCTGAGCCTTAAGACCCTGCGAGAAGGCATCCAAATCCGACAGAGGAGTGGAAGGGATGATGGAATGCCTAGACTTCTGCTTCTTCTTAACATGCTTCTCTTGCGGAGGTGAATGGACAGACATAGGCCTTACGCCCGGCACTTCTTTAGACAGAGAGGCAGGAACGGTTCCAGAGACCTCTGAAATAAGCCATGGTTCCTCCAAATCGTCCAAATAGGACATCTCCATTGCCTTGGACGTGCCCGGATTCCCACCTCCGACAGCTTCTATTGCAGTACCTGCCAAAGACGTGGACCCTACCTCCGAATGCACTGCAGTGTTTTCATCAACCTCAAGGGATACGTCAGAGAGAGAAGTTGCAGCCAAAGAGAATTCGGGCCTGGCTTTGCTGACCTTCCTCTTCACAGACTACTCAGAAGAACTTGCGGAATCATCCATTGCATTCCTAGCCAAACATTTAAGCCTCTGTTTTTCTAAATAAAGATTTAAAGCTGACAAACGATTGCGTAATGTCTTGGGTACAAAGGCCTGATGCAGCAAGACCAATGGTCATGAGTAGGCCCTAAGTAAAACAAGCAAAGCTCGTGACTATCTTTATGTAGAATTTGCCTTCCACACCTACACTTGCCCTTCCTGGATGACATTAACAACAACAAAAGGCAGCAGCAACCATTTAAATCCCCTATGGGGTACTTATCTGAAGCTACAAAGCGAATCAACAATAGCAGACAGAACGTACAAGTCAACCTTTCCGAATGGTGGTGAAAGTTCTGAGGATTGTAAGTGCAGACGTCACTTTTATGGTTTACATTCTCTGTGCCTTTGTGCAACATCCCACACACAGGCAGTGGCATTAAGCTTTTCTTGTTGGAGAGCCATCTTGGCTGCATGCTCAAACAGTGGTTAAGCCAGTGCATGAAGTAAAACAGTAATAACCCAAGGAGGGGTAGGATCTCTAAGAGGAGGTCTGAGAAGAAATATGCCCCTCAAAAACTCCTCAGATAATATAAGAGAGGCATTTGGGGATTGAGAAACTCCAAAGTGGATACTATACAGAGCTGGTAAGCGTACTTTTATAGTATAATAGCTGGTACCATTATTAGAACTCTCTCCTCTGCCTCGGGGAGGTCTTTTCTCCTTAGGTGTCCAAACAGAACCCTTAGGATTTCCAGAACTACAGTTTCTTAACCCATTTCTGGTTCCTGGAAAACAGATTGTGGGGGGGGGGGGGTCTAGAGAGCCACATTCCAGTGGCAGAAATGGTCTTTCCATCTAGGTCACTTCTGAGCATGGTTTCTTTCACTTCAGGCCCAAAAAATGGAGAGCTGCCAAACAGGGTACTAATAAAGGATGTCTTCAAGTGTTCTGCACACATAAGCACATCCAGGAATGTCTCCTAATGGTAATACCCATGCCTGTGGCTTTCAAAGCACCTTCAGTGACATTAGAAATAAGACTCATTGAGACATTTGACAGCAACTGCTGGGAGACTGAGTCTCCAAAGTTTTCTTGTCTTCTACAGAATACAGACTCAGAGAGGGACTTGGAGATTTCAAATCCCTCTGAAATCTTGTAGTGTGTGTCATGAAATTAAGCTCTCTCAGAGCACAGGTAGCTGAAGTGCTAGTCCACTTCCCAAGCCTGTCCAGCACCCTCAACTCCCTTGTTAGGGGAATGGACAGATGAGTTTTCCCTTTTTTGGTGGCTACCACTACAATAGAATCCACAGCCTTGCTTGAATATTGCTGATCTTTCACAAAGACTAAGTACTTGTCTGGCTTAGGGAGAACTGGCTCAGCCATGTCTGGCTACTTCCTAGCTTGCTAAGAGATGAAATCCACACTCTCATTAAAGGGGTTTGCCACCCAATAATGCAGCTGAGCTGGACCCCTAGGCCTCGAGGAACACAGACTCCTCTCGGGAGGGGATGACGGTGGACCACCCACCTTTCTGTCTCAGGAGTTTGGGAATTTCCCCAAATTAGACATCCTCAAGGGGGGATCTGGGAGACCCCTCCCAGTCATTGAGATCCGTGTCTTCTGAGAGACTCATGGGGGAAGTCTAGGTGTCTCCTTTTACATTTTGGCTTCAGAGGAGTCTCTCTGGTGGGGTGTCCCAGAGAAGACTCGGGGGGGAAAATTTGCAAGTCTCCTATATGGACTGGCTCAAGACTCAACAGATCCAGCTATTCCAAGTGCACCAGAAGAGAAGGACCAGGAACCAGGGACGTTCTTCAGGGGATGGGTGGAGCTGAGCTAGAAAGAGTAGTCCAAACCTCTGATTGGGTCAGTGCTCTTTTGACAGCCTCAAATACTGAAGCTGAAGGAAACCTGAGAGCTACCTGGTAAGAGACAAAGTCACCTCTCCAGACAAACCTCAGAAGTCCACTCGGCTTGAATTAGAAGCTGATGCTGGTATCTAGCTATCCAGTATAGAGGCTCTGGGGAGAAGGAATGGCTCTGATACCCTCAAAATTGAGCCTGTTCCTCCAAATCCGGCACAAAAACTTCGTCTCTGGGATCCTTCTGGCTCAGATGATATCAGAGCCATATTGGTCAGAGATGGAGCCAGAGTAGAAGATATTTGGGTCTGGGGCATACAAGTTCTGGGAAATGCTCAGATCTGTAACTCCTGAGTCCAACAAACAGAGCAGGGTAGAAGCTGCTACAGGATGAGGTGACGATCTACAACCTCATGGTCCACCGGCAGACAAATCTGGAAGGACCACCAGCTGACTCTGGAGCCTCAGAAATTTCCTCATCATATGGTCTACATCTGCTTTGGAAAGGTTCTTAGTTAACCAAACTGACTGTTGGGAGGAAATGGTGGAAGGAGGTCTCTGACAGATGACTAACCTTTTCTTGAAGAACGGGCCATCAGAACCTAGGAGAAACAGGGTCTGGCTCTGGATGAGGAGAAGTCTTTGAGAAAAGCACTGGATCCAAAGACCTGGAGGATTTAGGAGCTGGACGTGAGGAAGCAAAAGAACAAAGATCAGTTTGGGGACTGCTTTCTCAACTTCTTAGTCTTCTCTTAGGACCAGTAACTTTGTCCCCTTTAAATTGTCCATTGAGTTTTTAAGCTCCAGTTCTCTGGTTCGATCCTTGGCTGGGGTGCCTTCTGTGTGGAGTCTGCATGTCCTCCCTGTGGTCGCGTGGATTTCCTCCCACATCCCAAAGACATGCTGTAGGTGGATTGGACACTAAATTGGCCCTAGGTGTGAGTGTGTGCCTTCTGTGGAAGGTTGGGCGCTGGGCTGGCAACTCAACACCGTAAAACTCCACTGTCAATCATGAGCAGACAGGTGATCCGCTCTGGTGACCCCTAAAACCAAAAGAAGAAGAAGAAGATCAGCATGCTGAGATTCAGATGATTTTCCTGCAGGTGCAGGGAGAAGTCCCTTGAGAATAAGTTTGCTTTTTCTCCCCACTACTGCCCTGGTACCAAAGCTGTTCATCCAACAAGTGTGCAACCCTGAGGCAGTATAAACATTTTGAGTGTGCTACCAAGTTGGGTATCTTGTGGCCGTAGATCACACATTTTTTAAACCCAAAGGGTTCTCACCTACAATTGAAAATTTCACAAAAAAAGTGAGAAACAGATAATAAGACAGTTGTCAAAATGGCAGAAAAAAATATAAAATTATTTTTTTTAAAGCTACAAAAGAAAGATAGCACCACAGTAAAAAGTACAAGAAGAAACAGAAATTCTTACAAAGTCCTATATAAAACAACTATAATAGGAGATACAGGAAATTTACATAGTAGGAACTGGATAAACAAACTGGAATAGGAGAAAAAGGGCAACAATGAAAAATTCTCTTACAAGTTTTCACTCATGCCTAAGAAAGGAGATCTGTGTCTGTTTCTAACGAGAGGCATGCAATATCAGAGGTAATGTTGGGCTTTACATGAGTTTTTGTGTAAGGGAAGAAGCCCGAGCTTTGGGATCCAAAGTCTTGAGTGGATGAAGACGGATCTGAGGTCGGATTAGAAGACCCATCCATTGAGGAACAGATGAAAGAGACAACAGATCCATGGGACCTACAGTACAAAGTCAGGGTAACAGTTGGAGCAGGCTGTCACTCCAAGTGTGGGGGATATCCTCTGCTAGGGTAGGGAGGCATTTATAAAATGCCTGGGACCTAACTGCTTGGAACCACGCCCTTCTCAAACACCAAGCTGTGATGAGAATGACTGTATATATATAGGATGTTGTTCCTGTGGTCCTACTTAAGAAAGGACAGTTTCAAACATGCCATCCTAAATAGGCACACACAAGCATGGGCGTGCGGTCGTTGTCAAAGCATTCACAAAATCAAAGCTACAACAGTTTATATGGTAGCCCACCTTCTTAGATAGGATTCTCCACAAAGTCCTCCTTGAGATCTAACTAAAAAAGGTCTTGAAGCTTTTATGGAACATCACCTCTAAGGTGAGACTGGAGCAAGAACAGGTGAGACAGGCAGGTGATACCCTTCAATCCTAACACTGCAAGAAAGTACATTTCTTGCAAGTATCCAGGACTATGAACTTCTTATCAACTGGCAAGAATTCAAAGTGCTGTTATTTCTGTGGAGCTATACTGTATCAAAAAGATCATATAGCCACAGGGTTCTTAATAAGTAGTTCCTCCCACTCGGGCAGAGAAGTAGAGGGGACATATTTCTTGGATGCCAAGGAGCTAGTAATCTTGCTTAAATGCTGCATGAACAGCATCAAATATAACTAACTCAATCAGAGGTTGATCCAGGACTCCTAAGGATTCTGACTCAGACATTTCACATGACAATTTTAGGGAAAAGAAATGAGGGAATAATACCTATTCAGGTTGTTCCTTATCAGCTTGACAGCCTCTCCAAACACAGGGAATCAACCTGGGGTGGGAATGAACCCATTATTGCTGCCTGTCTCAGCAACAATGACCTCCAAATTCTCTGACACTAAACAGAAGCCTAATTATGAAGAAGTTCTTGACCCCTACTACCACTGGGAGGGAGCATGAACAAACATTCACAACCAGATGCATGTGGTTCACATTCATCAGGTGTCTCATAAAACAGCACAACTGGAATACAGAAGACAGAGAGACCTGAGGTGGGCTCAGCACCGACTTCAAAGCATACTCCCCAAGGGTCCTCTCCTATACCTACAAATGTAGTACCATAAGACAACGAAAAATGGTCTAATGTTGAAGCACTGAGCTGTGGACCCTGGTAAAGTGAAACCCAACTGAATTTCTCAACTGGCCAACTAGCCTCTGCTGGGCCTAACGGAGGCCCTGGGAATGACCTTAAGACATGCGTTTCTCATACAAGTGACTGGTCGACTCGAGGGGCTACTCCCCAGGACCAGAAAGATCAACAACAGTTTCCAAACTATCAACTGGAGGGAGGCTGGCACAAGCAACCCAAGAATGCAACCTGACAACAGCATCTCCAATGAGGAGGACGGTGGTATAGACGCAAGTACTTATTAGCAAAGGATAAGCTCAACATCTGTGATGACAGAGGGGCAAGGAAAGAAAACAACTTACTACCTCCAAATGCAAGAGTCAGATCCTGCCTGGAGTAGCCACAAAAAAAAAATTAAACCCCCATGAGGTCAAATGTTCACAGAAAGACAATTTGATCCAAAAACAAATATTCATCACTTCCAACTCTTAAGAACTTCGTTCCTTTCGATATGATCACGCACCAAACTACAGGAGTGAAGCTAATGAAAAAAAATATGGGAACACACATATGCAAGAAGTTACATCATTAAATTTCAATTCTATGGAAAGAGTGAAAGAATAAGAGACAGAAAGGGCTGTTTTACTGAGTCAAGTTCTGACATTACAGCAAACATATAAAAAGTTGTATGTTTGTAGCCTCTCCCCTCAGATGGCTTTGATAAAGAAAATCAAAGTTCAGCATTTCTTTCCTCACAAACTGTAAAAACATTCATGTAAAAAAGGTTTGGGAGTTCACAAAGGATTACTGACCTCAAACAAATGCCCTACACAGACCACCTCAAAAAACTCCAGCTTTACTCCGTAGCATATCGCCTACTCCGAGGTGATCTCTGCCTAACATATAATAGCTATGTCAAACCCAGAGCTGTTGGACATGCTACACCTAAAGAAATCCCAATCCCTCCACGCTACACGCTCTAGGGACCTAAACCTTGTCTCCACAATAAACAGGACATGCTGGAGGGATAGATTCCTGTCCCAGAGACTTCCTATACTCTGGAACAAGCTACCCATCTATGTCAAGCAACGTTCTTCATTAGCACTCTTCAAGAAAAATCTTGATGAGTGGATGGGAAATAGGAAATACACCCCGGGAATCACTTCTGTGTCTCTGATGAACAGTGGCACAGGAAAATAACTTTCTTGGGTGGCATAAGCTATGGTACCTTGCTGGCTAGGCTTAAGTAGGCCATTGGCCCGATAGCCTAGTACCTACCTATGAACCTATAATATGGCAATAATGACTTTCACGAGCAGCTCACTAACCCAAGAAGACTGGTTGAAGAAGGAACACCTACAGAGTCTGGAGCACATGCAGCATGATTTTCATGGATATTCTTTGGAATACTGACTGCATACTTACCAATGCCCAACCTACTGACCAGAGGTTCCCACCACCAAATTTAACCTCTACAACTGAGGTGGTGTGATATTAGAATTAAGGATTTTTAGGGGTGCTACACATCCTGCTTCCCCTGATGTTAAAGCTCTGCCCCACATCCCTGATGTCTAAATACACCACCTTCAAGGTTACACCAATTGGAAACATTCCCTTTTCTCTAATGAAAATGCTGTTATTCCTTGCAGCCAGTTTTCATTTGACAATTTAGATACTGTTAGTAAAACTGACATCAATAAAACAGATGAAGGAGCAGTCAAAATACCACTGAATGGCAGTGGCAGCCATCACAAACTTACTAAGAATGGGAAGTTTTAAATGACCAAGCTCATTAACCACTTTAAAACTGACTCAATTTTATGTTAACTCAGTGCTGGAAAGTCAGGTCCATTACACCTCCTTGTGATATCTCTAAAAGACAAGACTGGCCAATGGCATGGATTATATTTTCTTATCCATGTGCTACTCACATTTGAGGAAACTCTATGGTGAGATTTTGACCTACGCAGACACATTGCTTGAACTGACCCTTTAAAATGAATGGGAGTCTTTCAATGACACATCAATGCTGACAGAAATCTGTTCTGTTTTCTATGAGAAGACAGAAAAGCATATCTTAATTACTGCTACACTTCATCTTTGGCTTGCCTGAAAAGTGACTTATCAAAGCCTTCCGGTACCTGCACAGTATGGTTTGAATGGAAGTCTTGTGTTTGGACTCAACTGGAACAGGATACAAAGAAGAACTATAAGGTATGCTCACCTTGCTTGGCTATATTTTGATCAAAATAAGAATGGAAGAAGATGCCTGTCAGAAAGTGGCAATTAGAAATTTTCTTTATTAAATCTAAAGTGTGAAAATCACACAAAATGTTCCAGACAATTCAAGTGCTTGGTTAATAGAACAATCAGGAAAGAACTCAGCGGGGTAAGATCACCAAGCTTTTCTGGGAGTGCCAAGGAGATGAGAGAAAAGGAGACTACAGCAGTACTGGTGAACAGCTGTAAGACAGTACCAATAATGTCTTAATAAATGCAGAGCCCGGAAGGAAAAAATAAAAAAAAACACGACTGCAACATAGCTTTCTGCTTGGCGGATTTCTATAAGTTACTAGATAAGATGTAGTTCTTACATAACCAACTTTCTTTTTTTTAATGTTCATGTCCCCTTCCTCCAACCAAAGCAATGACTTTTATTTTCAGAGACTGGATATATCAGATGGGTTAAGGCTAACATTATCTGGTGTGAGAATAATTAATGGATGAATATCACAAATTAGAGATAATTAAACAACTGATGTGGGTTGTCTTGCTCCATGAATGCCAGGTTGTCACAATAAGTGAACACAACAGCTCAATACAAGAGACGACTTCCACAGGTGAAAGTGGATTATGTGGAGAAGGCCGTTTATCTTCTGTAGCTATACTCTGATAGAAAGAATGAAATGTTCTCCTCCATTGAAGAATGATGTGTTCTCCTCCACCTCAGACAGAAGGGCAAGACTTCAGATAGTGAATATGGAATCATGCTCTGATAACTAAAATTCTAATCTTTTAAAAACATGCCTATAGTATGGCCCAAGATGTAACAGCCTGTGGAACACGAAGTACGACAGGGCAAGATTCTGATGCAACAACCATAATCCTGTCTTGTATTAGGCAGCAAAAAGAGCCCACTGTAGTTTAATGAATTATGGGAAAATTAAATAAAGGAGAATGTCATCTGTCGCATGAGATATGAGGCTAACAATACCCACAAGTCTGAAGTGATGAATTCCACAATTACAAGAGACCCTTTATTGGTTCTTTTAACTTGTACCCACGACAAGACAGAAGGACTATGATGCTGGGTCTACAGTTAAGTGCTGAAGTTACACATAATACATGTGCTGACAAGGCAACAGAAGGGCATAATGAGAATCTTGGAGCTGAATGCCAGGGGAAAGGATGCTGTTACAGCAGCAGATAATGGCTGAGGATTTGCAACAACTTAACTGTATGGAACCTCTTACTAAAATGTTTAGTGACGTAGCTGGACTTAACAACTCAACTGAGCTTTCATCTGGTTTAGTCAGCAGAGAAAGAGGTTTTTAGCCAAGATGATAAACTCTGGCTTTCAGACAACTTACTCTTAGTTTTTTAACCTTCCTTCTCTATATGTGGTCTTGTCCTTCCTGGCACTGTCATATTAAGTTTTTTTTTTTTATTTCACCTAATGCTTAACATCTAATAAGCTTCATCCACTGGAGAAAGATGATGTTTTTATTTAGACTCTACTTAGGCTAACTACCTATCTGCTTTCCATGTCAATAGATAACATTTCTAGAAGACTGAGCAAGCTGCAATGTTTTGAGGTTATACAAGGCAAAGAAAGTTAAGGAGATATAGACCCTGGTTACTTGCTGACTGCAAAACACAAGTGAAAAAAACACGCAGTCAGCAATGTTTATCAGACGTGTTTTCTCTGTTAAGCCTTCAGACAGGATGACAGGAAAGAACTAGCAAACCTATTAAACGAATAACCCACTATAATCTGCCACTGTTTTACAGGTGGAGAGAAAGGTTCCCAAAAGCAATGGCACAAGAAAAAAGAGAAAAATGTAATGTCAGCTGATTAGCCAAAGGAATGTCAGTCACACATGCTGTGTGGGATATAGAATCGTATTCAAAGTAAAGTACTGCTTAACAACATTAGAGCTGAATCATAAATAATTTCATTAAAAATAAGTCATTTTTAAGTGAAAAATAACCAATAACTAATAGACAATATGAGGGCATATGTGTGGGTGATTTTTTCTTCAGGTGCTGAAACCTATCAGAAATCATCAGCAGATGTAGGCACTGTTTAAATTTGGAATTTCATTTGAAAATTGGAACTTTGACTATCTAGGTTATACATTAGCTTAATCAAGGCAAAGACGCTTGTTAACACAGCAAGGGATATCTGGGGGCTTGAAAAATAATTACTTTTTCCAAGGGGGAAAAGTGATCGGTATGCCATTATTATTACAAACATTTTCAACTCTTCTGACACATTATCAGAATAGAAAACACATGACAACATAAACATTTTAAATACTTCATCAACAAGTTCATCAACACTTTCTAAAATATTTATATTTACTTACAAATGTACTTTTCCAGTCTTTCTTTGGTTGTATAGCTATACTTAGAAAACATTCAGTAATACAAATTTTAAACAAAAAAGTGCAAATAAGCACAAAGCGGCATAAATGGTACAATTGCACCTTCTAAAATCTCTGAATTCACAACATTTGCAACAATACTTTGGAACAGTTTTAGAACTAGAGATGCCAGGGATACATTGGAAAATATTCTGTAACATCAATCACTGTCTTTAATTTCTTTCTCCCCGGCTTTCCATTCTATAAACTACGGTTGTTGAGCTGTCCTCACTTGACTCAGGTGACACTTTTTTCCATACAGTTTCTTTAAGAGCAAGCTCTTTCTGCAGACTTTCATAGTCCAATGGTCCATAGGAATGCTATTTATTCAAGTGACATGAATACTTTATTAGTGAACTGGAGTACATTAAAATTGCTGAATGTCATTCAAATGACAACAACTCTCAGCAGCTTCTCTTGTGAAAATAACTCCTTATCAAATACAGTTAAAATTCATAAACATTTGAGACCAAGAGATGAATATTTACCATCTGTGCATCTTTCTTTAAAACATATGAAGTCAGCAGCACATGTGTAATCTCAATTAGAAGCCCCATTACCTTTGTTGCTTCTTTTACAAATTCAGCAATGGCAAAGCAAAAAGTAAAGTAATTTTTTTTTCAATTTTAGATGCATTCATTCTCAGATACCTGGTTCAGACTTGCAGAAGAACTGGTGCCCAGGCAGTGTACTAATCCTGGATGGTATACCAGTCCATCACAGGATGCACACAAATTTATGGGTAAATGCACAACACATACATCTGTGGCTAATTTGAAGGAAGGCCAACTGAACTATGTGCATCTTTGGTGTGTGCTAAGAAAAAGCAAAAAACCCACACAGGTAAAGGGAGAAGACAGGCAAACCACCAGCTTGGACCCAAATTACTCTTAGAAAATACAGCTTACTAAACTGTGAAAAACTAGCCAAAATGGCAGTCCTTTTAGATATACCATAGTATTACTCATATAAGGCCATTTTTTAATACAACCTGCACTGAAATCTTTATATGATATATAAATTAACGGGGCACTGCATGCTGGAGGCTTTGCCTATAAAAGAAAAATGTTTTCAGCATTTGTGAATTTATTAGATCAATTTTGCAACCAAAATGACAACAAATTTAACTATTTCCCTGTCACCATAACAAAACATTTAGGAAAAACAAAGATATTTAGTAAAAAAACACTATCAGCAGTGATTTGCAACAAAGTCATTTTAAAGAACAAGTCATTCTCCAAGAAAGACAAAGCAGTTACACGTGAAGGTCAAATGACTCTGCAAATATCAAAATCTCGACTGGAATGCCTTGTGTGTGTAGTCTTGCATATCCCCCTTTGTCTGTGCGGATTTTCTCCAAGTGCTTCAAGTGACCTCTTGTCTCCCCCAAAGGTGCATAGCAGGTGAACTGGTCTTCTCCAAACTAACTATAGGTGAGTGAGTATGTGAGTGAGTGAATGAGTGAGTGTGTATGTGTGCATGCGTGAGAGACGCACACAGATCTGTGACATCAATGTTCTGCACAGAACGGATTTCAATGCCTTTCACCCACCAGCTGCCAAGTAGGCTCCTGTGTCCCAGCTATCCTGCAAAGTATAATCTTATCAGAAAATAGATGGATGGATGAACTACTTCAGGTGGATCCAGCAAACAGCTTTCTATTCCTAAACACAAATGATATTTCAGGAACAGACCAACTTACCCTTTGCTCACCGCCTTCCCTCCTAGGATCAAGCTTCTTTGTAAAGTGCCGCAAATTGTCATAATTATGGAAGTTGAACAAGGACACCAAATCCTGAAAAGAAAACACAACGTTAAGCATGTACCAAAAAGTGGTATCTTTAAACTGCAAAATGGCAGCAGTAGAAATAATTATTTCCAACTCTGACACTCTTCAGAACACTTCATATTAAAAAGTCTGCTAGGTTTCAAGCCATCATATTCTGTAGAATAAATACAAGAAATGAGGTGATAAGTAGCATCTTTTTCCCTTTTCAGCCTCTAAATACTAAGTTCCACAACTAGCATGGAACATTCACATGGTGAAACCACAGCAAGATGCAACTGTTGCTACAGGACCTCTAGCAAGTCGACCCTTTCTGAGAAGAATCACGAAGAATGCCTAAATAAATTAAAATGGCTCTCCTCCAACCGAGTTGGAAGCTTGCAAAGTGCAGCTATGTAAGTAAAATTTACCAAACAGTAGCTGTTCAAATTATCACTGGTGCAGTAGCCTGTTATATCCTGCATAAAATACAACAGCCAGCCAGCATTCAAAGCTTCAGGGTACCTTCCACATACCCAGTCAATCAGTCAGCTCAAGCTCAGCTGACTAAAAAGACAGGTTTAGGCACCAAGCTCTTCAGAGCCTTCATACCAAGAGTGAGTGAGGCTGGCTCAACCAGCACACTGTGCTGATACCAAGAACCAGCTCGTTACCTTCTCAGATCTTCAAGTAAAGAGCAAAAAAGCACTTCAGATTGTAGTGATCATCTCATCTTACAACAGTTAACCCCCCCCTCCCAGCTCTTCCACTGAAGAGCAAAAAATAAGAAGTTATGTACTTACCATAACATTCCATGTTTATTGTTCATCTCGCCTGCATTCTTGCTGGTTGGGTTTGGAGCAGTTCATTGCTCCGACTCAGCCGAATACCAAAGCTTGAGAGCTTCCACTGGCTTGAGGCTAACCCTATCCCATGATGCCCTGGGACACATCGCCAGATATTGTTTGCAAGCGAAAGACTTAGACAAACCAAATAACTACACCAGAAAAAAAAATGTTTTATATATATATATATATATATATATATATATATATATATATATTTATTTATTTATTTTATTTATTTATTGCAGTTGGTTTACCAGGATAGTCCATTGGGCCAAATGAACCCGTTTTCAATGGAGTCCTGGGGAGAAAAGCTCCAAAATACATTCAAAGTTACACAATAGGTACAACAGGTAGTAAAAAAGAAAACAATATCAAATAGTACAGCAAGTATACAGTTAAATACATTGTGCAGAAAAACATATTAACTATTTAGCACAGCAAAAATATCCATTTATACAGAATAGTTAGGAAAACATAGTTACTAAAAGGAAGAGGAGGTACAATGACATAATGTAGTGGGGGAGGAAGAAACATATGGACTTGTTTAATAAATTCTATTGAATTTTCAGGGTATATTAAAGATGTAAGCAGAGCAGGGAGGGATGTGAGAAGGAGTGGAGTAGGTTATGTAGGGTGGGAGCAGGAGCATTCCCACTGTGATGCTAGATGTGTATAAAGAGATTTTTTGAAAGCAGAGTGATTAGAGGTGGTGCGGATGAGTGGAGGAAGGGAGTTCCAGAGGCGAGCTAGGTTGAAGGATAGAAGGTTTTTGCCTGGGGGATGTGTAGGTTTATGGACTTTGAGTAGGTTTTGATTGGTTGATCTTAATACTCTATTGGGTATGTGCATTTTAAAGGCAGTAGAGAGGGAAGGACAGAGGGAGGGGTTGAGAATAAGCTTATGGGCTAGAGTTAGTTGAGTGTAAGTTAATTGATTGGGAAGTTCTAGCCATTTTAGTTTCTGGAGGGAAAAACAGTGGTGGGTGGAAGACTTGTGGCTGGTGGCGAATTTTGCAATTTTGTTGTAGCAAGAGGAAAGTTGTTTTTTGAGAGAGGACTGAAGATTAGTTAGGAGTGGGGCGCCATAGGGAAGGGAAGAGATAAGGAAGGAAGTAGCGAGAGTTATTTTAGTAGCAGAGGTAAGGTAGGCATTTTGTCTATAAAGCATGCCAAGTTTTTGATGTGTTTTTTTGATATTTTTTTGTAGGTGAGAGGTAAATTTAAGTTGGTTGTCAATTAGTACCCCAAGTAGCTTGGTCTCTGAAACTATTTCTAGGGGTGAGTTATTTTGGCTACTGATTGAAAATGTATTCATATTGAGAGAAGTAGTTTTAGAAGGAGTAAATATCATTAGTTTGGTCTTGGAGGCGTTGAGAGCTAGGTGATTTTTTAACATCCATTGCTCTGTTGTAGAGAAAGCATCTTGAGTTAGTTTTTGAAGTGTGGTGATAGAGGTGGCTGAGCAAATGATAGTAGAATCATCTGCATATTGGATGATGTTTGAGAATGGGATTGATTTGTGGAAGTCATTTATAAATATGTTGAAGAGAACGGGACCTAGAATGGAGCCTTGTGGAACACCTGTGGGGGTACTAAGGAATGAGGAGGTAGCTTTTTTCCATTTTACTGCTTGATTTCGGTTGGAGAGAACCAGTGCAAGGAGGAGGAAGAAAGGTTAAGTTCTGAGAGTTTAGTTAAGAGCAGGCTGTGTGAGATGGTATCGAAGGCTTTGGAGAGGTCGAGTAGTAAGGTAGAGACAATTAGGCCAGAGTCACGAGCTCTATTTACCGTTTCAAGGAAGGAGAGGAGGGCTGTCATAGTGCTGTGATTAGGTCTGAAGCCGTGCTGTGTGGGAGTTATAAGATGATTTTCTAGGAGATGAGGGAAGAGTTGAAGATGGACACATTTTTCTAGGATTTTAGAAATGGGGGACAGGATGGCTATGGGACGGAAGTTAGTGACGTTGTTATTGTTGCCCCCTTTGTGGAGGGGAATAACGTATGACTGTTTCCAGATTTGGGGAACTGTGCATTCTTTTAGGGAGCGGTTAATTAAGATGCTAATGGGATATGCAAGTGTTTCAGCAGCTATACTAAGAAAGTAGGAAGGGATATTATCAGGGGCGTTGGTACATGGTTTCAATTTCAGAAGGAGTTTCTTTATAGTAGATGTAGGCATGGGATTTAATGAGAGGAGAGTGGAGTTGGGAGAGGGAGAGTTGGTGGGTGGAGGTGCTTGGGGTAAAGGTTGGGTAGTAGAAGAGGTAGAGGAGTTAGAGGATGGGAAGCAGGAAGAAGTGGAGAAAGATAGAGTGTGAGAGGGGGGGGTGAGGGAGTGTTAGAGAGTATGGTGGAGTTGGAGAATGAAGAGGTCAATTTGGCAATAGAGTCAATAAAAAATGAGTTAAATTGGGTGGCCAGATCTAGTTCAGAGGCATTTGAGTCAGGGGTGGGAGTATCTGGTGTACTAGGATGAAGGAGACTAGAGATCCCTTTCCAGAATTTCTGAGGGTTGTTTTTATTATGGTTTTGGTGTAGAGAAATAGTTTTGTCGATCAGAAGTGATGAGTTTCTTTACTTTATTTCGAAGCATTCTATATTCGTTAAGGAGCAGACCTGTCTTAAGTTTCTGGTAGCGTGCCCAGACTTTATCTCTATGTCTCATCATAGCAAGAGTATGTTTAGAGAGCCAGGGGGCTGATTTTGTTTTTATTCTCTTTGTCCTTAAGGGAGCTTGTGAGTCGAGTAATTTCAAAAATGTTGTATTGAAGTGTGACACTGCCATGTCTTGTGGTAGTGTTTTTAGACAGTTCCAATTAATTGCTTGTAAAGAATTTACGAAGGTAGTTGGGTTGAACTTTTTCTGGTCACGGATAGTAATATAGTTGTGGGTTTGTTGAAGGACAGTGGGAAGTCGGTTGGTGAATATGGGTGAATGATCACTAAGGGAGTCTGGAAGGGTGCCACTGTTGGAGAAATAGTGAGGATGGGAGACAAGGATCCAATCCAGTATACTTCCACTGGAGAGGTTTTTTGCAGGGCGAGTTACTGAGTTGATTAGTTGAGAGAAATTGTAGAGGTTAATATTTAAGGAGTTTGTTGGAGATTGAATACAGGCCCAGTTGATGTTTACATCTCCTAGGATTATGGTTTCGTTGCTAATGTTACTAGAAATCCAAGAATGGATAAGTTTGAGAGTGGAGATATTATCCCCTGGGGGTATATAAAGGGAAGCTAGACATATGTGTTTGTGATTGTTGATTTGTAGTAGAGTAAGGGGAAGTTCAGCATTGTTAAAGCGTGGAGTAGGTTTATTGTAGGGAGTGACTGCTAGGGAGGATGAATATATGAGGGCTACCCCTCCACCCTTTTTGAAAGGCCTGTCTTTCCTAATGATGGAGTAGTTTGGGGGAATAATTTCAGAGTCATTTATATGTGGTGACAGGATGTCAGGTTTATTGTGTATGAGCCAAGCATGGAGGTTTGGGACTTTATTTACTATACTTTGGGAGTTTAAGGAAGTAAATAATAAGGATTTATTTGTGGCTGTTATAGGGGAGGGGCCTGGGTTTGGGTGGATATCACCAGAAATGAGAGTGCTAATAAGATGTAGTATGGAACAGTTTATGTGGGCAGATAGCAAGGTAAAGAGATTGGGTTCTGTTGTAAATTGGAGGGATTTGCTAGTAGTTATAAAAATGGGGAGTGTATGGTAGGAGAAAAGTTTGTATTGGAAAATAAGGAGATTATTAGAGGGATACAAATAGGAGGAAATAATAGAGTATGAATGTGAGAGAGGTGAGTTCTGATAATTAGTTATGTGAAAGTGTTGGGAGTGTAGGGGAAAAGCGGGTTGGGAGAGATGGTGGCAATAGAATGAGGAGAGGAGAAGTACAAGAGAAAGGGGGATGAGACAGAGTTTTGAAAGCATGTTGGGAAAGAAATGACAGAATAATAGTAGTGAGTAGAGTTATAGGGTGTATAGAGGACACTAAGTATAGAGCAGCAGGTAGATTTCCTACGTAGTATAAGTATGTGGAGAGTTGTACTATATATGGGGGTTGGGGGGGGTGGGTGTGGGAAAGGAGTGGTATTAGGTCAGGAAAGATGATGATAGGGGTTTGTATGAGGGTTGGTTTTGGCGGGAAAAAAGGAAGGTGTGCCTAGATGTATGTTAATGATTGCAGTAGACTAGCAGTGGGTGTGGTTTATGGAAGGATAAAGGTAGATGTGCTGGGGGCGGGTGAGAATTGGGGGCAGGGTAGGGGAGCGGAGTGAGCCGAAGGAGCGGGTAGAGCCCAGTAGAGCAGAAGAGGAGTGAAAAACTATCAGTAGAGCAGTGTTCAAGAAGAGTAAGTAGTAGAGGGGTAAGTGGAGAGGGCCTAGATATGGTAGAGAAAGTGGACTAAAAGTATCAGGGGAAAGAGTGAGGGACTGAGATGTGAGAACTATGAGTCTGAAGGAGAGAATGCCAAGATCAGTAAAAGTCTAATATCAAGGGATATCCTCTAGTGGATAGAAGCTATTTACTCACCAGGGGATAAAAAAATAGGGCTAAGAAGATAAGGGGAGAAGGGAGCAACAGTACAGGGAAAAAGAGTGAGGTATGGAGGACAAGGAGTAGAGTTGGGGGGGGTTAGGCTGCTGGCACTCCAGACAGGGAGAATATGACTTCAGCTAGTAGGAGTACAGGAGTTTCAGGCTTAGCAAAAACACATACTTTCTTGAGATCTTTCAGAGAGCCTCTCGGGAGCGTTATCCTCAAGGAAGTTGAAGCAGCACAGGGTATTTATTGCTATAGCAATAGGGAGTACAGCTTTGGTTGGGTCCAGTATCCACCCAGGCAAAAGCAGAGCGGGAGATTGAGGGCAAGAGAGTTTCTTGAGATCTTTCAGAGAGCCTCTCGGCAGCGTTATCCTCAAGGAAGTTGAAGCAGCACAGGGTATTTATTGCTATAGCAATAGGGAGTACAGCTTTGGTTGGGTCCAGTATCCACCCAGGCAAAAACACAGGGGGAGATTCAGGGCAAGAGAGTTTCTTGAGGTCTTTCAGAGAGCCTCGAGCGTTATCCTCAAGGAAGTTGAAGCAGCACAGGGTATTTATTGCTATAGCAATAGGGAGTACAGCTTTGGTTGGGTCCAGTATCCACCCAGGCAAAAACACAGGGGGAGATTCAGGGCAAGAGAGTTTCTTGAGATCTTTCAGAGAGCCTCTCGGAGCGTTATCCTCAAGGAAGTTGAAGCAGCACAGGGTATTTATTGCTATAGCAATAGGGAGTACAGCTTTGGTTGGGTCCAGTATCCACCCAGGCAAAACACAGGGGGAGATTCAGGGCAAGAGAGTTTCTTGAGATCTTTCAGAGAGCCTCTCGGGAGCGTTATCCTCAAGGAAGTTGAAGCAGCACAGGGTATTTATTGCTATAGCAATAGGGAGTACAGCCTTGGTTGGGTCCAGTATCCACCCAGGCAAAACACAGGGGAGATTCAGGGCAAGAGAGTTTCTTGAGATCTTTCAGAGAGCCTCTCGAGCGTTATCCTCAAGGAAGTTGAAGCAGCACAGGGTATTTATTGCTATAGCAATAGGGAGTACAGCTTTGGTTGGGTCCAGTATCCACCCAGGCAAAAACACAGGGGGAGATTCAGGGCAAGAGAGTTTCTTGAGATCTTTCAGAGAGCCTCTCGGGAGCGTTATCCTCAAGGAAGTTGAAGCAGGACAGGGTATTTATTGCTATAGCAATAGGGAGTACAGCTTTGGTTGGGTCCAGTATCCACCCAGGCAAAAACACAGGGGGAGATTCAGGGCAAGAGAGTTTCATGAGATCTTTCAGAGAGCCTCTCGGGAGCGTTATCCTCAAGGAAGTTGAAGCAGCACAGGGTATTTATTGCTATAGCAATAGGGAATACAGCTTTGGTTGGGTCCAGTATCCACCCAGGCAAAAACACAGGGGGAGATTCAGGGCAAGAGAGTTTCTTGAGATCTTTCAGAGAGCCTCTCGGGAGCGTTATCCTCAAGGAAGTTGAAGCAGCACAGGGTATTTATTGCTATAGCAATAGGGAGTACAGCTTTGGTTGGGTCCAGTATCCACCCAGGCAAAAACACAGGGGGAGATTCAGGGCAAGAGAGTTTCCTGAGATCTTTCAGAGAGCCTCTCGAGCGTTATCCTCAAGGAAGTTGAAGCAGCACAGGGTATTTATTGCTATAGCAATAGGGAGTACAGCTTTGGTTGGGTCCAGTATCCACCCAGGCAAAAACACAGGGGGAGATTCAGGGCAAGAGAGTTTCTTGAGATCTTTCAGAGAGCCTCTCGGAGCGTTATCCTCAAGGAAGTTGAAGCAGCACAGGGTATTTATTGCTATAGCAATAGGGAGTACAGCTTTGGTTGGGTCCAGTATCCACCCAGGCAAAACACAGGGGAGATTCAGGGCAAGAGAGTTTCCTGAGATCTTTCAGAGAGCCTCTCGAGCGTTATCCTCAAGGAAGTTGAAGCAGCACAGGGTATTTATTGCTATAGCAATAGGGAGTACAGCTTTGGTTGGGTCCAGTATCCACCCAGGCAAAAACACAGGGGGAGATTCAGGGCAAGAGAGTTTCTTGAGATCTTTCAGAGAGCCTCTCGGGAGTGTTATCCTCAAGGAAGTTGAAGCAGCACAGGGTATTTATTGCTATAGCAATAGGGAGTACAGCTTTGGTTGGGTCCAGTATCAACCCAGGCAAAAACACAGGGGGAGATTCAGGGCAAGAGAGTTTCTTGAGATCTTTCAGAGAGCCTCTCGGGAGCGTTATCCTCAAGGAAGTTGAAGCAGCACAGGGTATTTATTGCTATAGCAATAGGGAGTACAGCTTTGGTTGGGTCCAGTATCCACCCAGGCAAAAACACAGGGGGAGATTCAGGGCAAGAGAGTTTCTTGATATCTTTCAGAGAGCCTCTCGGGAGGGTTATCCTCAAGGAAGTTGAAGCAGCACAGGGTATTTATTGCTATAGCAATAGGGAGTACAGCTTTGGTTGGGTCCAGTATCCACCCAGGCAAAAACACAGGGGGAGATTCAGGGCAAGAGAGTTTCTTGAGATCTTTCAGAGAGCCTCTCGGGAGCGTTATCCTCAAGGAAGTTGAAGCAGCACAGGGTATTTATTGCTATAGCAATAGGGAGTACAGCTTTGGTTGGGTCCAGTATCCACCCAGGCAAAAACACAGGGGGAGATTCAGGGCAAGAGAGTTTCTTGAGATCTTTCAGAGAGCCTCTCGAGCGTTATCCTCAAAGAAGTTGAAGCAGCACAGGGTATTTATTGCTATAGCAATAGGGAGTACAGCTTTGGTTGGGTCCAGTATCCACCCAGGCAAAAACACAGGGGGAGATTCAGGGCAAGAGAGTTTCTTGAGATCTTTCAGAGAGCCTCTCGGGAGCGTTATCCTCAAGGAAGTTGAAGCAGCACAGGGTATTTATTGCTATAGCAATAGGGAGTACAGCTTTGGTTGGGTCCAGTATCCACCCAGGCAAAACACAGGGGAGATTCAGGGCAAGAGAGTTTCTTGAGATCTTTCAGAGAGCCTCTCGGGAGAGTTATCCTCAAGGAAGTTGAAGCAGCACAGGGTATTTATTGCTATAGCAATAGGGAGTACAGCTTTGGTTGGGTCCAGTATCCACCCAGGCAAAACACAGGGGAGATTCAGGGCAAGAGAGTTTCTTGAGATCTTTCAGAGAGCCTCTCGGGAGTGTTATCCTCAAGGAAGTTGAAGCAGCACAGGGTATTTATTGCTATAGCAATAGGGAGTACAGCTTTGGTTGGGTCCAGTATCCACCCAGGCAAAAACACAGGGGGAGATTCAGGGCAAGAGAGTTTCTTGAGATCTTTCAGAGAGCCTCTCGGGAGCGTTATCCTCAAGGAAGTTGAAGCAGCACAGGGTATTTATTGCTATAGCAATAAAGAGTACAGCTTTGGTTGGGTCCAGTATCCACCCAGGCAAAAACACAGGGGGAGATTCAGGGCAAGAGAAATTTTCTTGAGATCTTTCAGAGAGCCTCTCGGGAGCGTTATCCTCAAGGAAGGTGAAGCAGCACAGGGTATTTATTGCTATAGCAATAGGGAGTACAGCCTTGGTTGGGTCCAGTATCCACCCAGGCAAAAACACAGGGGGAGATTCAGGGCAAGAGAGTTTCTTGAGATCTTTCAGAGAGCCTCTCGGGAGCGTTATCCTCAAGGAAGTTGAAGCAGCACAGGGTATTTATTGCTATAGCAATAGGGAGTACAGCTTTGGTTGGGTCCAGTATCCACCCAGGCAAAAACACAGGGGGAGATTCAGGGCAAGAGAGTTTCTTGAGATCTTTCAGAGAGCCTCTCGGGAGCGTTATCCTCAAGGAAGTTGAAGCAGGACAGGGTATTTATTGCTATAGCAATAGGGAGTACAGCTTTGGTTGGGTCCAGTATCCACCCAGGCAAAAACACAGGGGGAGATTCAGGGCAAGAGAGTTTCATGAGATCTTTCAGAGAGCCTCTCGGGAGCGTTATCCTCAAGGAAGTTGAAGCAGCACAGGGTATTTATTGCTATAGCAATAGGGAATACAGCTTTGGTTGGGTCCAGTATCCACCCAGGCAAAAACACAGGGGGAGATTCAGGGCAAGAGAGTTTCTTGAGATCTTTCAGAGAGCCTCTCGGGAGCGTTATCCTCAAGGAAGTTGAAGCAGCACAGGGTATTTATTGCTATAGCAATAGGGAGTACAGCTTTGGTTGGGTCCAGTATCCACCCAGGCAAAAACACAGGGGGAGATTCAGGGCAAGAGAGTTTCCTGAGATCTTTCAGAGAGCCTCTCGGGAGCGTTATCCTCAAGGAAGTTGAAGCAGCACAGGGTATTTATTGCTATAGCAATAGGGAGTACAGCTTTGGTTGGGTCCAGTATCCACCCAGGCAAAAACACAGGGGGAGATTCAGGGCAAGAGAGTTTCTTGAGATCTTTCAGAGAGCCTCTCGGGAGGCGTTATCCTCAAGGAAGTTGAAGCAGCACAGGGTATTTATTGCTATAGCAATAGGGAGTACAGCTTTGGTTGGGTCCAGTATCCACCCAGGCAAAAACACAGGGGGAGATTCAGGGCAAGAGAGTTTCTTGAGATCTTTCAGAGAGCCTCTCGGGAGCGTTATCCTCAAGGAAGTTGAAGCAGCACAGGGTATTTATTGCTATAGCAATAGGGAGTACAGCTTTGGTTGGGTCCAGTATCCACCCAGGCAAAAACACAGGGGGAGATTCAGGGCAAGAGAGTTTCTTGAGATCTTTCAGAGAGCCTCTCGAGGCGTTATCCTCAAGGAAGTTGAAGCAGCACAGGGTATTTATTGCTATAGCAATAGGGAGTACAGCTTTGGTTGGGTCCAGTATCCACCCAGGCAAAAACACAGGGGGAGATTCAGGGCAAGAGAGTTTCTTGAGATCTTTCAGAGAGCCTCTCGGGAGCGTTATCCTCAAGGAAGTTGAAGCAGCACAGGGTATTTATTGCTACAGCAATAGGGAGTACAGCTTTGGTTGGGTCCAGTATCCACCCAGGCAAAACACAGGGGAGATTCAGGGCAAGAGAGTTTCTTGAGATCTTTCAGAGAGCCTCTCGGGCGTTATCCTCAAGGAAGTTGAAGCAGCACAGGGTATTTATTGCTATAGCAATAGGGAGTACAGCTTTGGTTGGGTCCAGTATCCACCCAGGCAAAACACAGGGGAGATTCAGGGCAAGAGAGTTTCTTGAGATCTTTCAGAGAGCCTCTCGAGCGTTATCCTCAAGGAAGTTGAAGCAGCACAGGGTATTTATTGCTATAGCAATAGGGAGTACAGCTTTGGTTGGGTCCAGTATCCACCCAGGCAAAAACACAGGGGGAGATTCAGGGCAAGAGAGTTTCTTGAGATCTTTCAGAGAGCCTCCCGGGAGCGTTATCCTCAAGGAAGTTGAAGCAGCACAGGGTATTTATTGCTATAGCAATAGGGAGTACAGCTTTGGTTGGGACCAGTATCCACCCAGGCAAAAACACAGGGGGAGATTCAGGGCAAGAGAGTTTCTTGAGATCATTCAGAGAGCCTCTCGGGAGCGTTATCCTCAAGGAAGTTGAAGCAGCACAGGGTATTTATTGCTATAGCAATAGGGAGTACAGCTTTGGTTGGGACCAGTATCCACCCAGGCAAAAACACAGGGGGAGATTCAGGGCAAGAGAGTTTCTTGAGATCTTTCAGAGAGCCTCTCGGGAGCGTTATCCTCAAGGAAGTTGAAGCAGCACAGGGTATTTATTGCTATAGCAATAGGGAGTACAGCTTTGGTTGGGTCCAGTATCCACCCAGGCAAAAACACAGGGGGAGATTCAGGGCAAGAGAGTTTCTTGAGATCTTTCAGAGAGCCTCTCGGAGCGTTATCCTCAAGGAAGTTGAAGCAGGACAGGGTATTTATTGCTATAGCAATAGGGAGTACAGCTTTGGTTGGGTCCAGTATCCACCCAGGCAAAAACACAGGGGGAGATTCAGGGCAAGAGAGTTTCTTGAGATCTTTCAGAGGGCCTCTCGAGCGTTATCCTCAAGGAAGTTGAAGCAGGACAGGGTATTTATTGCTATAGCAATAGGGAGTACAGCTTTGGTTGGGTCCAGTATCCACCCAGGCAAAACACAGGGGAGATTCAGGGCAAGAGTGTTTCTTGAGATCTTTCAGAGAGCCTCTCGAGCGTTATCCTCAAGGAAGTTGAAGCAGCACAGGGTATTTATTGCTATAGCAATAGGGAGTACAGCTTTGGTTGGGTCCAGTATCCACCCAGGCAAAAACACAGGGGGAGATTCAGGGCAAGAGAGTTTCTTGAGATCTTTCAGAGAGCCTCTCGAGCGTTATCCTCAAGGAAGTTGAAGCAGCACAGGGTATTTATTGCTATAGCAATAGGGAGTACAGCTTTGGTTGGGTCCAGTATCAACCCAGGCAAAAACACAGGGGGAGATTCAGGGCAAGAGAGTTTCCTGAGATCTTTCAGAGAGCCTCTCGAGCGTTATCCTCAAGGAAGTTGAAGCAGCACAGGGTATTTATTGCTATAGCAATAGGGAGTACAGCTTTGGTTGGGTCCAGTATCCACCCAGGCAAAACACAGGGGAGATTCAGGGCAAGAGAGTTTCTTGAGATCTTTCAGAGAGCCTCTCGAGCGTTATCCTCAAGGAAGTTGAAGCAGCACAGGGTATTTATTGCTATAGCAATAGGGAGTACAGCTTTGGTTGGGTCCAGTATCCACCCAGTCAAAAACACAGGGGGAGATTCAGGGCAAGAGAGTTTCTTGAGATCTTTCAGAGAGCCTCTCGGGAGCGTTATCCTCAAGGAAGTTGAAGCAGCACAGGGTATTTATTGCTATAGCAATAGGGAGTACAGCTTTGGTTGGGTCCAGTATCCACCCAGGCAAAAACACAGGGGGAGATTCAGGGCAAGAGAGTTTCTTGAGATCTTTCAGAGAGCCTCTCGGGAGCGTTATCCTCAAGGAAGTTGAAGCAGCACAGGGTATTTATTGCTATAGCAATAGGGAGTACAGCTTTGGTTGGGTCCAGTATCCACCCAGGCAAAACACAGGGGGAGATTCAGGGCAAGAGAGTTTCTTGAGATCTTTCAGAGAGCCTCTCGGGAGCGTTATCCTCAAGGAAGTTGAAGCAGCACAGGGTATTTATTGCTATAGCAATAGGGAGTAAAGCTTTGGTTGGGTCCAGTATCCACCCAGGCAAAAACACAGGGGGAGTTTCAGGGCAAGAGAGTTTCTTGAGATCTTTCAGAGAGCCTCTCGGGAGCGTTATCCTCAAGGAAGTTGAAGCAGCACAGGGTATTTATTGCTATAGCAATAGGGAGTACAGCTTTGGTTGGGTCCAGTATCCACCCAGGCAAAAACACAGGGGGAGATTCAGGGCAAGAGAGTTTCTTGAAATCTTTCAGAGAGCCTCTCGGGAGCGTTATCCTCAAGGAAGTTGAAGCAGCACAGGATATTTATTGTTATAGCAATAGGGAGTACAGCTTTGGTTGGGTCCAGTATCCACCCAGGCAAAAACACAGGGGGAGATTCAGGGCAAGAGAGTTTCTTGAGATCTTTCAGAGAGCCTCTCAGGAGCGTTATCCTCAAGGAAGTTGAAGCAGCACAGGGTATTTATTGCTATAGCAATAGGGAGTACAGCTTTGGTTGGGTCCAGTATCCACCCAGGCAAAAACACAGGGGGAGATTCAGGGCAAGAGAGTTTCTTGAGATCTTTCATGAGACAGTTCCTCTAGGAACACAGGATGGTGGGACACAAGAATGTAGGCGAGATGGACAACAAACATGAAACCTTTATGGTAAGTACATAACTTCTTAATGTTATGTTGTCCTATCTCGCCATAATTCTTGCTGGTTGAGACAGCGTCCCTAGCACCTTTATCCCAGGGTGGCTCAGGAAAAAGACTCTACAATACAGTGGATCCAAAGGAAGACCTGTTCCGGGAGGCCACAACTAATTTGTAATGAGTGATAAATGCATGAGGTCTCACCCATGTAGCAGCTGCACAAATATAATCAATAGAAGTCTGGCCTGAAAGGCAGAGGATGTTGAGACTGCTCTTGTGGAATGTCCTCTTATCTTCCCTGGTAGTTGATTATTCTCTGAACAGACTTTTGGAATAAACGAGGTGATTAGTTCTCAAGGATACCCTATCCTTGTGAAAAATAACATACGAACAGAAAGCTTGTAATTCCGATACCCTTCAGGCAGAGGTTATGGCTACTAAAAAGAGAGTCTTCCATGACAAATACTTAAAATCACAAGATGATGCGGGCTCAAAGGGTGGCAAAATCAGCGACGTTAGAACACGACTTGGGTCCCAAGGTACTGGGGGGGTCATCTGATCAGGTGTCTGAGTAGGAAAGTACCTTTGAGGAAAGCTTTACATAGCCTATGAGACATAACAGGAACTCCCATTTCTCCAGTATGGAAATTAGAAATGGCTGCCAACTGAACTCTGATTGTAGCTGCTGCAGCTCCTTCATCAAAAAGTTTGGAAAGAAATTCTAAGATTGCCGCCAGCATGAATATCTTTTGACTTACTGGAATACAATCTCCTCGTGGACGGTTTATGGGAAGAGGCAAGAATATGACTCACTGCATTGGAAAAGGAATAACCTATGGCTAAAAGTGGAATTGGAGCAGCCATGCTGTCAACTCAAGGGTTTGGATAGACGGATGGAACTCCCCCAAAGAGTGGGTCAAGAGGTCTGGAATGGGATCCAGAATCCAAGGTTTCTCCAGCAGATGGGTCCGAAGAAAGGGGAACCAAACTTGTCGAGGCCAGGAGTAATGAAGATCATAGTACTTTTCAATGAGCTGGCTTTCTGCAGTACTTTGGGAATCAGAGGAAGAGGGTGAAAGGCATAAAGTAGTCCCGGGGTCCAATCGTTAACCAGTGCATCCCTTGGTGACTTCCCCGGAGGAGGAATGAAGGCAAAGTAGTTGCTGCATTTGGCATTCATGGAAGTGGCAAAAAGGTCGCAGCAAGGCTGGCCTCATTTTGGAAGATCTTTTCCACAATCTGTCTTCAGGGCCCAATCGTGAGGCAACAGAATAACACTGCTGAGTTTGTCCGCTATCACGTTGGATTTCTCCGGGATGTGCGTTGCTATCAGAATGTGTTGAAAAGCGATTGCTCATTACCAAACTCGTTGTGCCTCCCGACATAGTGGGTAGGATTTGGTTCCTCCCTGCTTGTTTATGTACTAAACTACTGACATGTTGACCATCTGAACTGCAACCATCCTTATCGGTAGAGAGTCCTGAAATGACCGCAGCACATACAGCACTGCTCTCATCTCCAGAACATTGATGTGCGAGTGGCTTTTGTGTTCTTGCCATAGGCCTTGGACTGTCATCCCCAGACAATGCCCCCCCCCCATCCAATCTGGGAAGCGTCTGTGATCAGTACTGCATTCGGTTGAGGAAGGACAAAGGGGTGACCCTGATACAACTGGTATGTCTGCAGGAAGTTCTTGCACTGACCACTGAGTAAACAGCAACCACTGCACTACCCTGATGTGTAGTCGTGCTAGGAGAACTAATAGAACAGCTGCTGCCATGGTACCCAGAACTTGCAGCACATATCTGGCTTGAACCTTCTTCTTTGACATCAAAATCCTGATTTGCTGATGAAAGGGACTGTATTCTGTCTGGGGTAAGTTTTGCAATCATATTTCTTGAATCCAATTCTGTGACTAAGAAGGTAATATGCTGAGATGGCAACAAGGCAGATTTTTTTTAGGTTTACTGTGATGCCTAGTCTGGTGCAAAGTGACATTGTTTCGTCTCTCGTTCACAGTAGTAGATGCTTGGTGGTGGTGGTGAGGAGCCCATCATCTAGGTATGAAAACACACAGAATCCCTGATGTCTCAAGTGAGCCATGACCACTGCCATGCATTTGGTGAACACTCTGGGGGTTGTAGTGAGACCAAAGAGCAGGGCTTGAAATTGGTAATGACTGGCTCCCAGCCGAAAGCGTTGTGTCTCGTGGATTGTCTGTCCATCTTTATATGGTAATACGCATCCTGGAGATCTATTGAGCACATCCAATTGTCTTCTCTGATAAATGGGAATATTGACTGCAGAGTTACCATAAGGAACTTTGACTTCTTCACTGCTTTGTTTAGCATGCGGAGATCTAAAATGGATCTCCAGTCCCCTGCCTTTTTTGGAACTAAAAAGAATCTTGAGTAAGTTCCAGATCCCATTTGGTCTGCGGGGACCTTTTGGATGACTTTTTTTCTAGCAACGAGAGTATCTCTTGACTGGTTTACTGGAGGGGGGATGGAAAATGGTATGTAATAGCCTCTGGATATAATTGTTTGTACCCATTTGTCTTGGGAGATTTCTTGCAAGGCATTTGGGTACAGTGACAATCAACCCCCGACTGCCTCCAGAGAAGAGCAGGCGGGCCTCCTTTCAGGAGCGCTGGAAGGGCCTGTCAGAGAATGCATTTCTGTCGCCCGGATTCTGCAGACCCCCTCTGTTGCGAGGTCATTGTCTTCCATTATAACTTCCCCTTCTGCCCCTGGGGGAAGAGTCACCATGTGCTTCAGAGAAACCTTTTTGGGATTTGCGGAACCACATCTTTCCGCCCTTTTGACCTTTGGGATAAGGTCTAGATGCGGCAGAAAAATGGACTCAACGGCAGATAAGGTTTTCTCTTCCGGTTCGCACCTGTTTAAAGTATCTTTCACCTTTGGTCCAAAAAGGGATGAACCATCAAAGGTGGCATTGGTGAAGGAAGACTTGAAGGGTTTGGCAAAGTTGCAAAGGCACATCCAGGAATGTCTCCTCAGGGAAATTCCTGCTGCTGCTGCTGCTCTACTCGCTCCATCACCCGCATATGAAATCAATCTCATGGAGGAGTTTACGATGGAATTGAGGGTGGAGAGCTGTGAGGATACTTTGTCTGCAGACACCAAAGCTACAGTACCCTGAAGGGTATCTTCAAGTTCTTTGAGGAGATCCTTTTGAAATCTCGTAAAATGGGTAAGGTAATTCAGCGACTGTAGGGTGAAGGCCACTGAAGAAAAGGCACACTTTCCATATCTGTCCATAGTCCTAGACTCTTTGTTAGGAGGATGAGCATATGAGGAGGTCTCCGATAGCTCTTTCTTGGTGGCCAGCACCACCATCGCATCTACAGGGACACCCTTAGTCAAAAATTCTTTCTCTGAGGGAGCAGTAATAAATTTGTTAGGCCTCCTCAAACAGGCTCCACTGTATCAGGCGATGTCCAGGCCTTATGGGATATGACACCTAATAGTTGGTCATATGGGGGAGTCACCCAGGAGGTGGAAGGTCGAGACCCAAGAGCCTCCAGATATAGTGATTTGTCCACTGAAGGGTTGGTGGGCTTCCAGCCACCCCTCTGTTTCAGGATCTCAAGGATGTCTGCAAAGGAGACATCCTCAGAGGGAGACTGTGGGGACCCTTCCAACTCATCCAAATCGGTATCAGAAGTGACAAACTCAGCGGAGTCTATGTGCTTCCTCTTGCACAGTCTCTTCTAAGGGACTTCTTTAGAGGGGTACTCCGGAGAAATCTCGGGAGAGACAATGCCAGCTGCAGGGGCTTCTGGGTCCCTACACTTGGGAGGGGGCGGTGATGACGAGATGGAAACTGGCACCTGGGAGGGACGAGAAGTTGGCTCTGAGAGTGGGGCTGTCTGAGGAGACAGTACTCTCCATCAGTTCAAAAGCCCCCCCCCCCCAGTCCGCTCCAAAAAGACAGAAGGTCGACTCCGAGGTGGAGGAGGTGGCTCCGAAACCGAGGTAGGAGCCGAGCTCAACCTAGCAGAGGCACAGAGGGTAGAGTCAGATCGGAGAACTGTCCGCATCGACTCCCCTCCCTGGACCCAAATGGTGAGCATCGGCTCCTAGACTCTTTGACATCGGAAGGAGCAAAGGACATCAGAGCCAAAGTCAGAACCAAAGATTCCAAAGGTGGTCTCAGCACCAACGGTTCCGCTACTATCAGATCCAAAATCTCTGGCTCTGAAGACTCCAGGGTGATCAGAGGAGGAATCGATGAAGCAAGCGTCAAATGGGATGGCTCAGATTCCTTTGGGTCCAGAGACAAAATTTTAGCCAGGGTCGGTGTTCGAAGCAATCTCTTCACCATCTGCTCCAAAACTTCATCAGATAAAATCCTGGAAAAATGGGAGGACAAAGAAAGAGATCTACCTCTATCCAGAATAGGAGATCTCAGCATTGGAGATATCAGCTCCAATAAAGGAGACAGACTCCTCGATACTTCTGTTGGCTCCATAGACACTCTTAGCACCGGAAAAGTTGTTCCAGGTCTATAGGAGTTGAGAGCCCTCAGTTTCGATGACACAATCTTTTTTGGTGGCTCCGAAACTGGAGCTGTCGTAGCTGGTCTTTTGGATGATTTGACTGGGTTGAAGAAGGGGAAGAAGATTTGGAGCTCTGAGAGTTGTCTAAAGCTTCCTGGAAAGGCCCTTTCAATAAACCCCTTGCCGTCGGTTTATTCTTATGCTCATGGAGCACCCTACTACTAAACCCATGACATATGGTGCAGGGGTCCTGTAAATGGATGGCAGTGAGGCAATAGATGCAACTCGTAAGAGATCCGTAAGAGACACTTTTTGAACCCTGACTGCCTATGTTCATTGGGTTTCTTTCTCAATCCTTGTCTTTGGACATTATGCAGCTCTGAAAACAAAATGCCGTAACTATACAAAAACAGTTAAACTAACTAGATCAACAACAAACACTATAAAGGGGGAAACTACCTTTTCTTATATATAAAATAACTACAAGAAGCAGTAAAGGAAAAAGAAGAAGAATCCTCAAACTTAAATGGATTCTAACTTCTACACAGACAAGACAAGGAAAACACGGGGAGTGGCCCTCTACCTTAAACGGGCCGCGAGAGCCCTCTAACTTAAACGGAAACTCTCAATGGATTGGGAAGGGTATTTCTAACTAACTACGGTGACCTAACGCAGACAACATGAAAACTAACACTCTAGAAAGATAAAGGGAGTATAAAGAGAGAAAATAGAAAAAAACTATACTTAGCCTATGAGTCAGCAGGAACACTTCTCGATTGCTTGAGCAACAAACGAGATCTGGGGATGTGGCCCACAGCATCCTGGGATAGGGGTTAGCCTCGAGCCAGTGGAAGCTCGCGAGCTTTAGTATTCGGCCGAGTCGGAGCCGTGAACGGCTCCAAACCTAACCAGCAAGAATTATGGCGAGATGGGACAACATAACATTGTTCGTGTCTTCTACTAGCATAATAACAAGGTGGCCAGACTCATGATATGCCCTCCCGCACCAGCCATTCAGGTCCCATTCTTTCTGCCTTGCTCCTGACCCTTCTTTCCCATATTTTATTACAAAAATAAAATCATTTCCTCTTTTAAAATGCAATAAACTGTTGCTACAGTTCATGCCCTGCCTGCATGGAGCTCTACAGCTTTCAGATTTTAGTTTAAAAAAAAAAAAAAAAAAAAAAGAGACTTTACATTTTTTTACTTTTAAACTGTAGCAAACTGCTTAGACCACACACAGACTGCTACAGAACTCTGGTTTGACCACAAATGCAATATAAGCTTTTAAAAGCTAGTACTGCATTAGAGAGATCCAGATCAGCTGTTTGCACCCCCCTCCCAACACTTTGTGCCCAGGGCAGTTGCCCCTCTCATAGCTTCTCTACTGCCTGTAAGAACAATGCTAGGTACAACCAAAAGTACTTTTCCACACCTTGGCATAAATAACATAATAAAAAACAAAGGGGATACGAGGAAGTGGCTTCTACAGCAATTATCATTCAAACATCTACTGTCATGGTAAGGTTACTCACACAACTGTACTATGTTTGACATATTCATAACTGCAGCAGTAGCCTTAGCTATATGGGTAGATTAACCTAGTTTTCTACATTTGGGATACATCAGGTATATCTCAGAGGATACCACTGCTTTGGAACAGACTACCCATCCACATAAAACAAAATTCATCCCTGTTCATATTCAAGTGCAACTAGGATATATAGAAAGGAAACATAAAATTTACCCCAGGACTGCCCCCTGTACTACTAATGGACAGAGGCAACTATTAAGTGCTTTACCCCAGTTATTCTAATTACGGGTAATATATATAATTATAGACCTTGGGATGGGTAAAATCAATCTCTAAGCAAATGGGATAGGTTAATTTGAGCACAAATGGAAATTGGCTAGGTTTAAAATGGACTGCAAGGGTAGCAAGCCTAGTACTTACCTATGAAGCTATGGAAGGGGAAGGGTCCAGGAGCGCCTGGAGAATGGTCCCAGCAAAGCTCGATCTTGACCTAGAGAAGGAATCAAGCTTATAGTGCTTTGTAAAAGTACATATAGAGGACCAAAGTTGCTGCTTCTAGAAGATGTCTAGAATCCAACCCTTTTTAAAAAGCCATAGATAATGCCAGGGCCCTGGTAGAATGGGCTTTGACCTTGTCTGTAATTGTTTTGCTTTGGTGAGTATAACAAAAGGTAATAGCCCTAGACAACCATTTAAAAATAGTCTGTTTTGACACAGGCTTCCCCTTATTCTTAACTTCAGAAGAAAAGAACAATTGATCCGAAGACCTGAAAGATATAGTTCTGTCAAAATAGTACCCAAGTTGCCTGTGGACATCCAAATATGCAGTACCTCTTCTCCCTCATTTTTAGGTTCAGGAATGAAATTGGGGAGATGGATAGTTTGGCTTAAGGTTAACTTGGATACTACATTAGGCATAAAAGAATTAGTTCTCCCTCTGTCTCTGTGGAAAATGAGATAGGGCTGACTCACAGTAAGAGCTTGCAACTCGCACAGCATTCATGCAGAGGTCAGAACAATCAATAAAACTGTTTTCCATGTTAAGAACCTCAAGTCAGCCAGGTTATTAGGTTCAAATTAAGCAACTGGTAGTAACACAAAGGAAGGGCCACCAGTTTTCTTGCAGGCATCTTATTCAAAATCTCTTCAAAAACATTTTAACATGAGAATGCATTGAAAGAGAAGGATCAATGGGCAGACATGCTGAAAGCCAATAAATGCTAATGGAGGAGTAAGAAAGGCCATAAGATACAGACTCACACAAATATTGTAAAAATACAAAACAACTAGCCTTGAATAAGTGCTGGTTATGTTGTTGGCACCAACTAGAAAATCTTTTATATTTGTTAGTATATGATTTTTTGGTAGCAGACTTTCTTGCCGACCCCCCCCCCCATTAATACCTGCTGCACATCCTCAGTAAACAGGTGTCTAAAGGGCATTAAGACCCTATCATCCTGTCAGTCAGCCAAAGTTGATTGGGGTTGGGGGGGTATCAATCACCCCTGATCTTGTGTTAAGTAGATCCATTTTGTGAGGAAGCTTGTAATAGTTGTCCCTGGCCATTTCCAAAAGAAGGGAGAACTATTGCTGCCTCGGCCAGAAAGAAGTTGCCACAGTGATCTTGGGGATTCCTTCTGAATCTTCAGACGTACCGAGGATATCAATGGAAAGGGTGGAAAAGCATACAAAGAATACTCCTGTGCACCGAAAAAAAAAGGCATTTGTCTTCCAGGCCTTCTTCCATGGAATCCAGGAGCAGAATCTTGCCAGCTGATTGTTCAGATGGGAGGCAAAAAGGTCTACTTGAGGAACTCCCCAAAGAGGGATAAAATCTTGGAAGATCCCCTCATCTATTTTCCATTCATGAGGGTCTGTCCTTGCCCTGCTTAGCTTCTCTACCACGAAAGGGACCAAAGATGATTCACAGGGTTGAGTGCCTTGATCAGGGCATCATTTTCATATTTAAGTGCTTGTGTCTGTCTTTGGTGTCCTGCACACCTTGCACTTTTATCCCTCCTGAAACTGCTCCCCAAGCAAAGTCCAAGGTGGCTGTACTGACTGACTGCTTTGCAAGAGGGAAGGAAAAGGGGAGACCCAGATTTAAGGATATTTGCTCTCTCTATCAAGTTATTTCTCTTCTGACAAACCCCAGCATTGGGATTTGAGAAAACAAAGACTGTTGGTGCTGGGACCAAAAGACTTCAGATACCATTGTATATTTCTCATGTGGCGTCTTTATAAGGGATATGATGAAAATCAGAGATGCTAAAGTATAACTGGAAAAAGTAGTTGCTTAAATTCTTACCATAACAGTACATGTCCTTCTCTTCACTGTTGCAGTATTCTTTAGCTAAGGGAGATCTCCTGCCAAGGATAGGTCAATATCTGGCCAGTAAACCAAAGCCTCTAGTTCTTTAAGGTGTCATACATCACATAAATTCAACCCATGCAAGGCGTCACAGGTAACATACGGATTCACACACTCAAAACTGAAAAATCCCCGGGAGAAACAGAATGCCCTCAGGGATAAGGATAACATGTGCATCCAAGAAGGAGAAAAAAAGAAAAAGCAAATGAGCCCCTCGGCCAGGACGACAAAAAAGTACAGGGCAAGAGGTAGAACAGAGGGGGTAAGAGAGAAGGAGCAAATACAGAAACAGTGAAGACAGGGACATCTACTGTTATGGCAAGACTTTACACAACTGAACTATGTCCTTCTATATCACTGCTGTAGTATTGTTTACCCAAGAAAGAATACAAGAGCTCAAGAGGAAGCCTAGGAGCAAGGAAGGTACAGAACAGACCTCTATAAATCCATGCAAGAAAGCCCTGGTAAAGCCTGCCCTGATCCTAGAAATAACATCCAACTTGTACTGTTTAGTGAAAGTATGAACAGAGGACCAGGTAGCAGCCTCAATGAAGAAAATAGTATCCAGACCCTTGAAAAAAGCACCACAGGAGGCAACTGCCTTAGCAGAATGTGCCTTTACCAATGAAGAAAGGCATTTTCCATGAAAAGAATAACAAAGAAATGGCCTTAGAAATCCAAGAGATGATGGTTTGCTTAGAGACAGCCAAACCCAAAGCTCTGGGATGTAAGGAAACAAAAAGCTGTGAGGACGGATAAGAGATCCCTTGTCTTGTGTGAGAAGATCCACCCAGTGAGGTAACTTGTGATGAATGCCCCTTACCAAATGAGAAAGAATGGGTAACCACTACTGTCTGGGCCAAAAGTAGTCACTAGCAAAATTTTGGTAGAACCCTGTCTGATCTTGTGCAAGACTCCTGATAACACACGAAGGCATAAAGAAACATCCCCTTCCAAAGAAGAGAGTGTGTCCACTTTCCAAGCCACAGTACTCGGGACTCTGAAACAGAATACAGAAAGTTGTATGTTCAGAGTGAAGGTACAAAGATCTACTCAAGAAATACCCCACCAATGTGCAATGTTCAGGAACACATTTCTGTGAAGCATCCATTCCTAAGGTCCTGTGCTGGACCTGCTCAAGCAGTCTGCCACTACATTATGTTCCAAAGGAATGTAAACTGCCTGAAGAGTCGCTTGATACTGCGCAGCTAGATCCCAGACCTCAAGAGCTAGCCTGCAAAAAAGGTAGGACCTTGTGCCTCCTTGCTTGTTGACACACCACATCACTGTGGTATTGTCTATGAAAACTTTGAGGGGCCTTCAGTAAAACGTTTGAAGAGCAAAAAGCAGAGCCCCCATCTCCTTTATAATTATGTGGGTTGACATATGATGAGGAGGGCAGACAACCTAAACCTTGAGACAGCCCTAGGAGGCACCCTACCCCCTGTTTTAGGAGATTGTAAAGCGCTCCCGAGTTGAAACAGAAGCTTGAAAAGGAAGCTTCAGGTTGAAAGAAAGTTGATGAATCCATCACTGAAGCTTGAGCTTGAAACAAGTAAGGAAAAGTACCAGGAAGTCCAGGGGATGACAATGTTGGAGCCACACTGACTTGAAGTACCACTGAATCTTTCTCATAAGGAGGCTGGCAAAAGGGAGCATGGGAAAAGTGGAAACCATGATTCCGAGAACCCTGATAAATTCCCTGGATGAGACAGACACCAGAGGAAGACCATTAGGGATGGATTTGCTTTGGGGGTAGGTAGGGATGCTAGTATGGGAACTGTTTGAAGCCTGCAGCTGAGGAAAATATGATCCTGGGAAGGAGTCAGAACTGATTTCTGGAAGTTGATGGTGAACCCCAGTCTCTAACAGTGAAGCAGTAAGCTTGACATCCTGCAGCAGAGTGTAGGGGGAAGGAGCTTGACTAAGGCAATCATCTAGATAGGGAAATATATGAATCCCTTGAACCCTGCAAAAAACAATGAAGGAATTAGGTATTTGGTAAATGCATTTGGGGCAGTAGGGAGGCCAAACGGCAAAGCACAATACTGAAAATGCAAGGAAGAAATAAAAATGTCCTGAAGAGAAGATGGATGGGAATGTGAAGGTATGCATTCTTGAGATCCAAAAAGGCTTGAGGTAAAACAAGAGGAAACAATGTTTGCAGAGTCAACATCTGATAGGAAGGAATCTTGAGAAAAGTGTTCAGCTGGGAGACATCCAGAATTGGGCTCCCTCTAAGTGCTGTCCTTTTGTGGGACCAGAAACATACTGGAGTAAAATTCTTTCCACATATGGGCAAGAGGCACTGCATGAATGGTGCCCTGAGCCAAAAGAAAATAAAGAACCTCTGAAAAATAAGACTGCTGCTCCTGAGCAGGTCGAGGAATGCCTGAAAAGGGAGGAAAGGATTTGCAAACCATGAAGTATCCTTTCCAGATAATGGACAGAACCCAACAGTCTGAAGTTATATGTATACCAATTTCGAAGAGACAGGGACAGATGGAAAGACAAGGGAAACTGGCTGAGAGCAAGAGGAGGAAGCAAACTGTCAAAAAGAACCCGGCTAATCTTGGAAAGGTTGTTTCTGGGAGGCAGGAGAATAAGCAAGAGGCACACACCTAACACCTTCTTGCCCTTGGAAGGTGGGTGAGACTGCCTATGAACAAAAGCACAGTTGGAGGGATAATTCCACTGAAATTTAAGAATAGGAGAAAAATACGTTTCAACTTCTGTAAGGCTCTACTCTTGTCCTGAAGAGACTTGAAAAGTTCAGCTGCAGCAGATCCAAAATGATTCTTATTATCCAAAGTAGAATCTAAAAGTTTGGCCATAATGTCATCAGGCAAAGCCTGCAACCAAAGCAAAGACTAAGGTCTCATAACAGAACCAAAGGCAGCAGCCCTTGAGAGGCATCAGCTACATCATAACTACATTTCACTAAGTGGTAGGCAGCTTGAGAAGTGCAACCCAACAGGGAAGGGGTGAAAGTCTTCCCCTCAGATTTAGGAAGGCCAGAAACCACCCTAGAAAAACTGAGAAAAAAGGGCCAAAACATACCTGGTCATAGGAGTATGGAATTTGATGGCCCTAAAACAAAGTGGCAGCAGTGTAAACTTTTTTGTCCAGCTTTTCCATAGCCCTACTATCCTTTTCAGAAGGCAATAGCTTGGTAGAAGGCAATAATTTAGATGGCTTATCAGAGGAGACTGACACTAAAGAAGGGTCAGAAGAAGGGAATCTGTAAAGAAATTTGTATTCCTCAGGAACTTTAAAGAATCCATCTGGCTTTATAGGTGCTGGGGACAGAGTCAGGGGCTTCAGATACTGCTGAAAAGATCTACAGAAGGACAAAATGAACAGGAGGACAAAATGAACAGGAGGAACAACAGATGGCTTAGGAGACTCTATCCGTAGGAGTTCACAGTATCTTTTTTGAATCTCAGAGACTTGAGAACAATCTCACTTAAAATAATCCATCATACTTGCAATAGTACCCCCAAAGGAGAGCTCCTCCACGGGGACACCTGAACTTACAGAATCCTCCTCCTCAGAACCCTAGTCCAAAACGGAAGAGATTCGGGAAGAGTAATCCAAAGATTCTTCCCCTGAATCCAGGTCCTCAACTGAGAAGTCCAATTCCCTGGGTCTCTAAAGTAGAGTACAGGACCAGGCAGGAGCAGGCAGAGAACCCCCTTGAGGAGGCTTCAAGGCCATCAAGGCATTAAACAAACCCTGAGTAAAATCCTGCCATTCACGAGGAGGATCTTTAACAACAGGGTAAATATGCATTGTTTTTGCTTTTTTCTGTGGGACATCCACCCTCAAAGACTTTTGGTGAGATTCAATAATGGTTGCAAGAATCTTCTCCCAAACAAAGATCTGAGGTACCCCCAAGTTATTCAGAAATAATCAGCTGAGTTTCCCCCTCAACATCAGGTACAGACATTTAAAAAGCCTCCAAGGACATGCCAAAAGCCAGATCCATGCTGGCATCCGAAAGGGACATTGCAGAGCAATCCAAAGCAACTACCAGCTGGTCCTCCAGGCTTTCATCAGCCTCGAGAGAGATGTCCAGGGGAGGCTAGACAGAAGCCGGATCAGACCTAACTTTTTTGGCTGCCTTCTTATCATGCAGCTGGCCCTGGGAACTGGAGAATTTCACCATAAAACCATGAGCCAACAATTTCAAACACTGGTTCTCTAGGTATATGGACAAAGAGGACAGACTACTACATAGGATCTTGTTTACAAAAGCCTGGCGGGCAAAGCACTGCGTGGGAAGCACCCAAACAGAAGAGACACCGGTGGTGATGGTGTTTATGGGGACTATGACTCCCACACTGGCATCTTCCCTTTCTGGATGACATTAACATAATAACCATAACAAATAAGAGAAAGAGAAAAAACTCCAACAGGGCATTTATATGAAAACGCAGCTTGGTAACCAGCATAGCAGAAGGGTGCTCAGACTGACATTCAACAATGGCGTTTGGACTGGCAGCAAAGAAGTAATGAGTGTGCGCGTCCATACATCACCTTTATACCCTATGCCTTGCATGGGGAACATTTGTGTGAAGTACGACACCTATAAGAACTAGAGGCTTTGGTATACTGGCTGGGCATTGGGCAATCCTTGGCAGGAGATCTCCCTTAGGTAAAGAATACTGCAATAGTGATATGGAAGAACATCCTTAGAAACAGATCTAGATATAGATTTTTTTTTTCTGTGGAAGAAAAGCTTTTTTAACTGAGTTGTCTAGCTGACAACCCAGGAACACAACCCTGTGTGAAGGAGTCAAAATGTTTTATTGGAACACCAGCTTGTGTACAAAATCTCTCACTCAAGTGAGAGATTCCTGACTCTTTGAAAAAGATTCTGCAAGATAAGCAAATTGTTTACATATGGAAAATTGTGGATACCCTGTAGCGTGCAATGAGCTTCATATAACTGGAACCAGACACTCTGTGAACAATCTTGGTGCAGTGGACAGCCCAAAGTCTAAGGTAGAGAACTAATAATGTGATCCAGATGCACACAACCTTAAGAAATGCCTGAAGTCTGGATGAATAGGGATGTGATAAGACTCTTTAAAATCTAGTGTTACCAGGAAACTTGAAGAGGAAGAAAAGTAACAGATTGTGAAGTGATATAATTTTGAACTTGGGCACTTTCTCAATCAGGTTTAGGAAAGATCGATCCAGAACTACTCCCGAAGCTTTTTATTTATTTGGCACTAAAAACATCCATGATTAAAAATTTTTTTCCAACCTGGGAAGGACAAACTGGTTCCATCACTCTCTGGAACAGCTTGTGATGAAGGACACATGGAAATAAGAATGTCTGTTCTGGTGGATGAGGAATTACATCCTAGAAAGGGGGGAATTTCCTTCCATTGTCATCTGCACCCTTGATGAATGATTTTCAGAACCCTTTTGTCTGAAACTATCTGTCGCCCAGGGAAAAGTGGAGATTCAGATGATGTAGAAGAGAAAAACTTAGGAGAGTGCTACAAGGTCCCTTGAATAGTCATTCTGACTTTTTGGACTGTCCATGGCTTCGGGAGCGTGGGGGCGGGGGATAATTCATTTTGGAATCCCCTTTCCAGTTCTTCTTAAACATCTGTTTATCTGCAGTTTGTTCAGATTATTTAGTTTTTTGCAAAAATTGGATGAGGGATTAGTGAATCCCTTAGAAAATCTAGAAAAGGAGGGTTGAAAAATCTCAGAGATTTCTATTGACTTACCCCTTTCATCACACTTTTTGATCACCTCTGCATTAGGGGAGCCAAAAAGTAAATCTCCAGCCAAAAGAAAATTTAAAATCTCATTTACTACATCATCTTGGAGGTTCTCAAAACGTTGCCAGTCAAACCTCCTCAAAATAGTACCAGTGGCCATGGACCTGGAAGAAGTAGCAACAGAGTGATACACATACTGTAAACAATGAGTAGTGACTTGGACAATGGAGGAAACTAAATTATTTAAAGCAGATTTTACCTCACAAGAAGAAACTGCAGGTAAAACATTCATCATACTTTCATAATTGGTCAGAATAAACTTTAACATTCAAACCTCTGAAAATTAAAGATGCAGAAGCATACACTTTTCCCATATTTATCAGTAGTCTTCCTAGCCTTATCACAGAGAGTGGGATAGGAATTAACTAAACATTTAGCAACAGTAGGATTAACTACAGCTACAACTGCCAGGTCATGTTTGGGAAGAGTGTATAAAAACTTAAAAGACTGAGGAACTTTACACATTCTGTCTGCCTTTTTAGGGGCAGCAGGCAGACTATCAGGAAAATTACAGGCAGACGCACACACATATATACATCCTCCATAACTGACAGAACTGGAAAAAATGGTGAAGGTAGAAATGGCTGTTGCCAAGCTTAGGGAGCCTATATCAAGGAACGTAATGAGATCCTGTAGAGGTATTAGAAATATTTCGGAAATTCTAAGAAAGTCTGCATAAAGCAGAGAAATATGGAAATCAAGAAAAGATACAAATGGAAATGTTCATGGAAGAATTAAATATGCCAGAGTCAGAGGTTGATGAGGCTCAATTACTAACGGTTGGGATAGGAGGAGATGAGATAAAAATTGTGAGGTATAACCAATCTACAGGAAAGTCTCCAGAAATAGATGGTATTCCTGTTGAAGTTTTGAAGCTAGGAGGGAAAAAAACTGATAAACATCTGGAAGGTTTCGTTTAACAATATTTTTAAGAGGAGGAGAAGTACCAACATCCTGGAATAAAGCAGTGGTAGCTGTAACACCTAAACAGGGTAAAGATCCATCAGCTCCAGCTTCATACAGGACAATTTGAATACTAAACCAAGATTATAAAGTGCTCATGTTTATAATGGCTAAAAGAATGGCAAATGTAATGCCAAAATTGACAGATATGGATCAATGTGGTCTTGTGGAGGGAAGTCAAACATTTGACAACATTAACAGAACATTGATGATCCAGAGGGAAGCAGAATGTAAAAAAAAATAACTCTGTTGTTGGTGGGTCTTGATGCAGAGAAAGCATTTGACAGAGTAAGATGGGACTTTATGAGCAGGGCAATGGAATCATTTGCATTTCCTGAAAAAAAATTATAAGGTCGATTATTAGGATATATGAGGGATTGGAGGCAAAAATTAAAGTCGGTGAGGTCCTCTGTGATAATTTCTGCTTGAGCAGAGGAACCAGGCAGGAGTGTCCTCTTTCTCCTTTGTTATTTGCATTATATTTAAAACCACTGGCAAAGAACATAAGGGACTCAGAAATTCAAGGATATAATTGGTATGGTTGTCAAGAAAAGCTGGCTCTATTTGCAGATGACATTTCATACCTGACAAAACCACAAAGAGACATTACAGTGTTGTGGAACATTTTAAGACGTTTCAAATCTTTTCAGGATACAAAATTAATGACGCTAAAACAAATGCAATAACAGTAAATTATGTACCCATATATGAATTGGTTCAGCACTATCCATATTTATGGGGACATGATAAAAGAAGTTATGTACTCACCGTAACGTTCCATGTAAGTTGTTCCATCTCGCCGTCATTCTTCACTGATGGGTCATTAGCAAAGCTCATGGTTTACCAGTAGCTCGAGACCAAGCCCCTTATCCCATGATGCAATGCTGGATTTACCTCAGATCTTGTTTGCTGCGTGTACCATATCCCTGTAAGAGAACTACTCTCCCAAGAGAAATAAGGATTGAATAACCAGGATGAGACCAGCCTCTAGATCAACTATCAAGCCAGGTGGGGGATGGAGGGAGGGACGCAAGAATGACAGCGAGATGGAACTACTCACATGGAACGTTATGGTGATTACATAACTTCTTAATGTGAAGTTGTTCAATCTCACCGTTCATTCTTCACTGGATGGGTAGCGTCCCTAGCACCCTCAATCTTGGGTGGCTCATGGGAGTACATTCTTCAGGACCGTAGACCCAAAGGAAGCCCTGTCCCTGGAGGCCTTATCAAATTTGTAATGAGTGATAAAGGTATGAGGTTTAGACCAAGTGGCTGCAGCACGAATGTTATCAAGGGGCAATTTGGCTTGAAATGCAGAAGACGTAGAAACTGCTCTGGTAGAATGAGCTTTAATCTTGTGCAGTAAGGGCATATTAGCAGCTAAACAAACAAAAGTGATACAATCAGACAGCCATTTAGAAAGCATTGTTTTAGCCACTGGTCTACCTTTTCTGGCTTCAGGAAAAAGACACAAAGAGCTGGTCTGATTTTCTAACATATTTTGTTCTGTCCAAATAATATCCGAGCTGTCTGTGAACGTCAAATTTGTGCAGCATGTACTCTAATTTGTTGGAATGGTTAGGGAAGAAAACTGGCAACTCAATGACTTGGTTGATATTGGATTCTGAACAAACTTTGGGTAAAAAAAAAGAAGGGTTTGTCCTAAGAGATACTCTATCAGCATGAAAAATCAAATAAGGAGGGCTGATTAAGGCTTGAAGTTCTGACACTCTGCGGACAGAGGTAATAGCCACCAGAAATATGGTTTTCCATGATAAAAATTTGAGATCACAAGATGATGCTGGTTCAAATGGGGGGATATGAGACGGCATAAAGTTTACATTCCAAGGAGAATAAGGAGTTTTCACTGGAGGCCTCATGTGGAAGGTTCCCTTGAGAAAAGCCTTGGACAACTTGTGGGACATTATGTTTAGCCCGTCCCCTCCGAGATGAAAATTAGATATAGCAGTCAACTGGACCCAAACTGTAGCAGATGTAGCTCCTTTATTAAAAATCATAGTCAGGAATTCTAAAATAGATGTCAAAGGGGCTTGATAAGGATCAATATTCTGCTTAGAAGCCCATATGGAAAATCTCTTCCACTTACTAAGATATAGTCTTCTGGTGGAAAGATTATGGGATGACAACAGGATCTGTCTTGTCTCATTAGAAAGATCATGAAGCCTGGCTATGAGGGGAACTGGAGCAGCCAAGCTGTGAGCTTCAGTGACTGCAATGAAGGATGGAGGTCCCCCGACGGATGTGTCAGAATGTCTGGAAAAGGGTCCAGAATCCATGGATCCTCCAATAGATGATGATGAAGAAATGGGAACCAAATCTGCAGTGGCCAGTGAGGGGCTATGAGGATGATCATCCTTCCCAGCAGCATTACTTTCTGTAGAGGTCTGGGTATTAGAGGGATTGGAGAGAATGCATAGAGGAGACCCAGGGGCCAATCATGTACAAGTGTGTCTCTCGGGGGTTCTCCCGGAGGGGAAATTAGGGCAAAGTAGCTTCTGCATTTCGTGTTGACGTGACTGGCAAAAATATCGCAGCAAGGCTGGCCCCATTTGCGGAAAATCCTGTCTGCAATCTCTTGTTTAAAGGACCGCTCGTGTGGCAACAAAATTGCCCTGCTCAGTTTGTCTGCTATCACGTTGGATCTCCCCGGGATGTGCATTGCCAACAGAAAGTGCTGGGAGGAGACACCTGAGGACTTCTCGGCAAAGGGGGCAAGACTTGGTCCCTCCTTGCTTGTTCTAGTGGTTTGACATTTGAAATTATACGGCCAGGGAATTTTATAACTATAATTCTTGTGGGGTTATTTACATCATTGTTTGTTTATATAGTAATACTTGATACATTGGTCAAACCACCAGAAGGGTTAAAGTGCGGATTTTAGAACATCTTGGTGACATCAGGAGAAATAAATCTGAAAGTCCAGTAGCTGCCCATTGTTTCTTAAAATATGAGGGATCATGTAGCAGCTTATTTTTTAGTGTTCTGGCATGACCATCGGCTAGTAATGGCAACTTTAAAAAGGAACTAAATAAACTTGAATGTAGGATGATTATTAATTTTCATACACGGTTTCCCAATGGTATGAATATGGATAGCAACATTACCCTTTGAATGCATTTATAATAATTTGTAATAAAAAGATGTTTTGGGTGGAAAATGGGGAAACATTGTATGTATTTTTGTACAGAATTTGGGATGATATAGTTCCTTTTAAGATACTTGCATATATTTTTGATTATTTAATTACTGAATTATTTAATTAGGAAGTTAAGTGATGATTTGATTGGGGTACTAATTTTATTGGTGTATTTATTCCTTGAAGGCGAAAGGCCGAGGTACCAGAAGTCTTAATAAAGAAGAATTTTATTTTATCCCTCTGCCTGGTTCCCTATTGTGAAGGACATTTACGTTTTTGTGGATTTTGGTGGATGTTCTTGTGTTTCTAGTATTTTGTTATACCTGTCACGAAAATGGGAACTAATGAACCATCAGGTACCTTTACTGGCTTTTTGTTTGCTGATGTTGTTCGTGAATGTGAACAGAGGCTAGCCAGGATGGATCCGTTGGTGTCTACGGTTGAATGTGAACAAAATGAGGGCTTTCTTGAACTTGAGAGACTTAGAGAGGTAACTGTCTTTTATGATTTAAAGCTTCTTGAGAGATAGGTTTCTTTGAACATTACCCCCAGGGACCTCTGAATTGATCGCGTGCCAGCAGGCGACTTTTCGGAGGAAGAAGCTGATTTGCTTTCTGAATGGAGGCAAGCTTCATTAGAATGTACGTTTACCTGGTTGAGTATCCACATTAAAAGGAATAAGTGACACCTCCAGAAACTATGGGGGGAGATTATACAATTACAAAATCAACTCATTTCAGATGTGCCCTCACAGAGGTATCAGAAGCAATTTGATGAAAACGTGCAGAAGGCAGAGTCAAATGTGGTTGAGTGGAAAAGAAAGAAACTTCTGAGACATGAGGGACTTTGATAATAACGTAGTATATTCCTGGCAACATAGCGGTCATTTATCTAAACAAAGAGGAAGTAAACGTGCAGCCAAAAGTTCCTGTGAGTCATCAGTTTCATCTGGGGAGGCTAGTGTGAGTCGGAAGAGTGTCTCTTTTGAAGAAAGCTGTCCTGAGGATTTTGTGGAAATTCAAAAAAACGTTTTGAAGAACCAGCAACCGAGTCAGCAGATGCAGGGGGGGAACGAAGAGACGACAGAGGAAATACAGTATCAACAGCAACGGTTTGAATTAAGATTTTTCCACAACTTTGGTAGATAATGTAACGGATTCACATATTAATTATGTGTATTCTGGGGACATTATGAACTTTAGCCACAATGAGACTTTTAACCAGGAGCTTAAAATAGTGAATTTATCTGGTGTCGGTATATCTGAAGTAGCCCAAAGTGTTCTTCTGCGTGGGGCAAAGTTTGTTCCCATGAGAATTCCTTCTCTGGCTGATGTAATTCTTGATGTTAAAAGGTTCTGTTGAAAACTGAATTTGAAAGTGTATTTTAATGACAACATTTTAAAAAAAGTAAACTATGTAATCAGAATGATGCAGTAGAGGATGAAACTGAAATATATTATGAGTGTATTGAATGTGAAGATATTTTGAGTGATGAAGATTGCTCTGAATTTAATAACACTGTGTGTGTGTGTGTGTGTGTGTGTGTGGGGGGGGGTTGTCCAGGGTTATTGTTTGTTGGAACTGCCTTATTTCTCCTCTGAAAGTAAGTTCATGCCTCCGAAGCAATGTACTGCTATTCATTTTTTTGAAAATACTTTGTGAAAAAAAGTTGAACGTGAATGTGGTATTTTTGTAAAAAATTTTAAATCATATAATCTTAGTAAAGAGGAATGGGTGGCGTTACAAGGGCTGCATTCCAATTTGGATCAAGTAGTCTTTAAGCCTGCTGACAAAGGGGGTATTTGGGTAGTGTTGGAATAGAGTATGATATGGCCAGATGGTACATAGGATTTTGATAATGAAATGTAGTATAGCAAGCTGCCCAATAACCCAGTTAAAATATTTTTCAGGAATTGTGAGAAATTTTGGAGAGTGGGGAGGGGCTTGGTTTTCTAAAATCCGTGGATGTTAGAAAATTAATTTTTAAACAGCCCAAAGACCCTTTTATATACGCCATTCCCAAATTTCACAAAAGTCTTGTAGATCCACCGGAGAGGCCCATTACTTCTGGGATAGGTTCCTTTCTTGAGCATGTTAGTCATTTTTCGGACTTACATTTGAAGAAATTCTTAGCCAGGATCCTTTCACGTTAAAAATACTAATGAAGTGTGTATGGAGTTGAGGGATCTGGACTGGGAACAGGATTATTTTTGGCTATGGTGGATGTGAATGCTCTATATTTTAATATAGATCAGAGATGAGGCATAGAAGCTGTAAGCCAGAATGTTAGGGTAAGGACCTCGTTCTGCCTTTTTTGTTAGTTCTTTTGGAATTTTGTTTAACTCATAATTATTTTAAATGGAAAAATGAGGGTTTTTTTGCAATGGAAGGGCGATGGGGGCAGCTTTTGCCCCCACATATGCTACTTTAGATATATATATATATATATATATATATATATATATATACATACCGAGAAAGAGAAGATATTTTGAAAGGCAGTTTATGGTGTTAAATGAGTATTTTGTTAATAATGTAGTTTATTACAAAAGGTTTATACATGATTTAATATTTATTTGCAGAGGTGAGGAGAAGGATTTTTTGGGTTTTATGCATTTACTTAATGACAATCTCCATGGTTTGAAATTTACTTGGAATATAGGGTTTGAGAGTATTTCTTTTTTGGATGTTAAATTCTATGTTAATAGCAGATGGAGGGTTCAATATAAACCTTTCAGGAAGCCAACTACTGTTAACACTTTTTTTTTTTTTTTTACATGCGGGGAGTACGCACCCCCCCCCCATTTGATAGAATCTCTCCCCTACAGTGAATTCAGGAGGATTTTTAACAATACTTCTGAGATAGAATTGGGGGACAAATTTTTGGATGAAGTGTTCGATTACACGCTCGTGGATATACTGATTGTATCTTATGCACAGCAAGAAATACAGTGTTGGGCATTGGTAGGAATCAAAAGCAATAAAAAAGCACCAAAAAAACACGAAGTAAAAAACATCCACCAGTGAGGAAACTAGGACCAAAAAACGATAAAAGTCTTTATTGACGAAACAAAAAGAATATGTCAAGCGCTTTCACTCGGTCAATACCGAGCTTTCTCAAGATAAAAAACAAGGTACAATTCCATCATTAAATAAGTAAAATCAAGTCACGTGATGTACTAATTAACTAATTAATAATTATTAAAATGTTGTTAAAAATACAATTATATTACTACAACTCAATTCGTTTCAAATGCCTATCAAACTAATGAAATGTATATATGTATATTCTAATGTGCAATTTCAAAAACAATTAAACAAATACATATAAATTAAAATTCAATTCATACTACCCAAACTTACGTTAGTTCAATAAATAAAAAACGAACAAATGAGTTTACAAAAAATAATAAATAATAATAAACTCTAATGAATTCAATTTGTAAAATAAATTTGCATTAGAATCTTATAACCGGGCCATTCTCAGTCTAAGCACGCTGCTGATATTAATATTCTCATTGAGGCCAGGGGACTTTGCAGCATCCAACCTAAGCTGCCATAAGAGTTCTCTAAACTCCAACCTGGTCTCCCAGTCACCTCCTCTGGCGTCTGGTATAACTTGCTCCAAAACAATAAATTTAAGCTGCATTTTGGGGCAAAGATTAAAATGCTTATAAAACGCACTTGTTTCTTCTTTCTAGAGACGTCATATAAATTTTCATAAATTCTCCTTCTTAAAGGCCTTTCAGTTTTCCCTACATAGAAACTAAAACAATGTGTGCAAAGACCTAGATAAATCACACCTTTTGTCCCACAACTAGAATATCAATCGGCTTGGAACAAAACTTCCTAGATGGAATATATAAAGTACTGTCATTAATAATAGCAGTACACTGCTTGCAAGCCCCACATTTGTAAGTACCCAATCTACCCTTTTCCAATGGCAACCCTGCGGGATGCTTCCTCTCAAATAATTCCTTTAAATAAATGTCCCTTCTCCTAACAAATCTAGGACGTTCTTGAACCAAATTTTTTAATTCATCATTTAAAGTCAAAACTGGCCAGTACCTAGAGACTGCTTCCTCAACATGTTGAAATTCACTGGAAAAGGTGTAGATAAAATTACTGTGGGGTTCAAACTGACCAGTTTTGTTCCCTTGTTCAATCAATGTTGAACCACTTCCTAACAACGGAAAATATTTGTGTTCCCTATTTTCAATAACTTCCTGAGCCAAGCTATTAATAAGTAAGGTAGGATAGCCTCTTTCAGAAAAAAGAGTTTTTAAAGTTTGAACTTCTTCCAAAAAATATTCATACGTACTAGACATCCTGGATGCCCGAATAAATTGGCCTTTGACAATGCCTTTTTTTTGATGGAAAGGATGTCCGCTGTCAAAATGTAAATATGAGTTTGAGAAAGTGGTTTTCCTGTAGAGTTTAGACTGGAAAGTTTGGTTGTTGCAATCTTTAGAAAGGGTTACATCAAGATAGTTTAATTCATCACGACTAACATTGTGGGTAAAGGATAAAAAGTGGGTGGTGGAATTAATTAACTCATAAAATCCAAAAAAATCATGTCCCATCCCACAACAAACAAATATAGTCAAGGTACATCCTGTAGTGGGTTATGTGTTGAACCCAAGGAGTTGAAAATATAAACTTGTGCTCCCAATAGTGTAACACTACATTTGCATAAAGGGAGGCACAAGAGGCACCCATTGCTACTCCTTTCTTCTGTCTATAAAACTCTCCATTAAAATAAATAAAATTATTCTCAAATATAATCTCCATAAAATCAACCAACAAACTAGTAATTCTATGACCAAGGCCAGATTCAGCAACCAGGGTGTCATTAAACCATTCCAAACCTGTGGAATGTGGAATGCTAGGAAAAAGTTCCACTATATCAATAGTAATCATCAATAAATCAGGTTTGAATAGACTGCGTTCAATACCTTTAAGGAAATCCCAGGAGGAATCAAGCTAGAAAAGTTACAAATCAGGCAGATTTGGATAGTAATTTTGAGAAACTGTTTTTTGTTACTAGGTATTCTGAATTTTCTCCCATCTTGCAAAAGATAGTGAGGCAGGTGTGGGATGTTGTGCATGAGGATACTTCTGCTGGTCCTCTTTTTCCAAAACACATAACATTTTCTTATGGGAGATATAATAACCTCAAGGAATTACTTAATAGGAAGATCCCAGGGGTTATGTTGAGTAGTAAAGTGGGCATGCACCAATGTGGTGGATGCTCAGTGTGTAATCATGTTAGGAACCTGAATGGATGTAAAATAAATGGGAAAATTTATATAGCCAGGGAATTTTATAACTGTAATTTTTGTGGGGTTATTTACATCATTGGTTGTGGATGTAGTAATGCTTGTTGGTGCACTGATCAAACCACTAGAAGGGTTAAAGTGCAGATTTTAGAACATCTTGGTGACATCAGGAGAAATAAATCTGAAAGTCCAGTAGCTGCCCATTGTTTCTTAAAATATGAGGGATCATGTAGCAGCTTATTTTTTAGTGTTCTGGCATGACCACCGGCTAATAATGGCAACTTTAAAAAGGAATTAAATAAACTTGAATGTAGGATGATTATTAATTTTCATACACTGTTTCCCAATGGTATGAATATGGATAGCAACATTACCCTTTGAATGCATTTATAATAATTTGTAATAAAAGCATGATTTGGGTGGAAAATGGGGAAACGTATGTATTTTTGTATAAAATTTGGGATGACATAGTTCCCTTTAAGATGCTTGCACATATTTTTGATGGTTTAATTACTGAATTATTTAATTAGGAAGTTAAGTGATGATTTGACTGGGGTACTTCATGTATAAAAGGAAGTGATTTTATTGCTGTATTTATTCCTTGAAGGGGAAAGGCCGAGGTACCAGAAGTCTTAATAAAGAAGAATTTTATTTTATCCTTCTGCCTGATTCCCTATCGTGAAGGACATTTGTGTTTTTGTGGATTTTGGTGGATGTTCTTGTGTTTACAGTAAATACACTGCACATTATTCTCCAAGACTTCAAAAATGTTCAAGATTAGCTAAGGCCATTCTTACCAGACAGCATCTCCATTTTGTCCAGACTAAAGAAAATATTTGCCTGATCATGCTGCAAAAGCTGCAAAGGCAGTAGAGATGACAGGTCATGGTAAGCCTCCTGATTGTAGGTGGACATTTAGGACACACTACTGTATAACTGATCTTCTCAAATAGTGGTTTAAGGCATTAATTTGAGATCCCTGGGTGAAGGCAGCTATAGATGCAGACACTACACATAAGGCATTAATTTCTGATCCCAGGGTGAAGGCAGCTATAGATGCAGACACTACACATAAGGCATAGGGCAGTCTTAACAGTACTTTAAACAAGATTAAAAGCTACCAAGGGATTAGTCAGAGAGACAGAATGATGAAGTATTGCAACCCCAATTAAGGGACTGGTGTTCACAGGTTCTATAGGCAATGGACCTAGCTAAACAAACTGCTCAGGAATTATGGAATTGAAAGCTTTATTTCAGTATGAAACCAATCTCTTCAAGTATACCAGTTGCCTAAAAATTCAGCCAGTTACTCTCAAATTAATGTCAGTAGCACCAGTGGAATTTCACATAAAACACGAAGCGGGAGATAAAAAAAAAATTACAAATCTAAAATATTTGTCCAATTTGATTTGCACATTCAGAATAAAGCAAACGGTTCCCTCTTGACAGTGTTTAGCTAATACAGCCCTTCCATCTGTACACTTCCATACTCCTTATAGCATCCATAACTATATCAATTGGTGCTGGTACCCACATATGAGTGTGTACATTAAATCAAAACTAAGAAATGCATACATCATTAAACAAACCATGCAAATCATACCAATAGTTTTATACACTCTGTTCTGACCTTTTTCTTTGCTTTAGTCTTAAATTATACTTCATTATTTTCGGCATTATTTAGTTTACCTTAAGATTCTAGGAATATTTATCGCTCTTCACTTAAAATGCTTTACAAAACCTCGGTGTTTGTAAATTTTGTACTACTCCCATTTAGGCAACACAAACCATAAGTCCCAGGTCTATTAATCTTCTACTATTCCCATTCAGGCATGACAAACTGTACTATTCCCATTCAAGCACAGGCATCCATTGTTTAACTATTACACACCCTTCCATTCTCGTTCAGTGTCTTTAAACAAGGCTGTCCCTCCTTGCATATGCAGTAATTGTTTTTTACAACAATTTCTCATAATATGTATCAGTTGATGCATATCAGTTGATAAAACTTGTATAACACATATATATATTTCAACTAACAGTCTGTAGCAAACACAAACCAACCTGTTAAAGCCACTAATTTTCTAGCTTCAGTCTTTTAAGGTAATTCTCTAGTTAGCAAAATAATGCACATATTCATTTAAAATTCCATATATAACCTCAACGTTTGTTAATTATTCTGCATTATTTCCATACAGGTCATATAAGCTACTGCCTATTTCAGAGGGCTCCTATATTTCCACAGCCAAAAGTAATATTTAAGCAGATCCTCTCTACTAATAAGAACTCTTAAGTGCTTTTACAATGTACTTTCTTATACAATTTTGATAAATGGTTTAAACATAAATGGAAGTTATGTACTTAACATTAAGTTAAATCATTGTTATCCCTAGTCATAGGTTCATAGGTTGGTACTAGGCTATCGGCCCTAGGGCCTATACAAGCCTAGCCATAACAATTCCCTGGCTATTTCTTCCCACAATGTTTACTACTTTGACTGATGGATATCCACCTCACTGTGGGTCCGACTGGGCAACTTCTACTTGAGCTCCTCCCTTCTCTCACAATGCATCCAAGTCTCCTCACAGCCCTTAGATCGAGTTTACCTGCTAACTCAGAGCAACATAGTTAAGAAAAGACAGGTTGGAGAACACGATTCAGGTCCATGTCTACAAAGGTTTGTCCAGTAATCCAGGAAGTGGCAACCTGGAGAGGGAAGGTAGAGAAGATGTGAAAGTAGATGGTCTAGGGATAATGAAGATCCTGCATTATGTTAAGTACATAGCTTCTGTATCTTATACCAAAATGTCCATCCATTTTAACTGAAGGGACAAGATCCCCAGCTACTAGTAATTCCTAGGTGTCATCAAGCCGGCATACTCTTGAGGACAGTAGATCTGAAGTAGAATATAGACCTCGAAATCATATCCAACTTATATTAGTTGACAAAGGTATGCACAGTAGTCCTTGTTATGGAGCATAGGTTATCAATGTCACATTTTTGAAAAATGCCATGGAAGCTACTACAGATCTTGTCAGAATGTGCCTTATGTTTTCATAGTTAGGTTTTGTAGTTGATGGAATAAATACGAGTAATACAATCTGACAGCCATCAGGACAGAGTAACTATTGAGACTTTGGAATCCAGCTTGTAAGTGGAGTGACAGACGGTCAGTTAACTTTCCTGAAGTCTTTAGTATAGTGCAAACAAATGTCTGTGAACATCCACACAGTGAAGAAAATACTCACCTCTGTTGGAATGGTTAAGAAAAAATAATGGAAGATGGTATGACTGAGATCCAATTCAAAACATAGTTTAGGCATAAAGGAGAGGTTAGTTCTAAGGAAGATACTGTTTTTTATGGAAAACTAAATGGAGGGGGTGTTATAGGAGACAATGTAATTTAGATATTCTTCTGGTTGACATGATAGCCACAATTAACAAGGTCTTCCAAGACATATGTTATGTCAATGGAAGATGCACGTTCAAAGGGGGCTTGAAGGAAAAAGTTCAAGTCCCATGGTTGATTTTTAACAAAAGATCTTAAAAGGCAAGTGCCTTTCAGAAAGGTTTACAGACCTTTTCAGAAGCAACAGTGTGAAAGGGCAACAGCTGGTATTTTTTGAATGATGCCTAAGGATTGTTACAGATAAGTTAGAGAGTCTTTTGCTAACATAAGAGACTTTGTTTTGGTAACAAGGAGCAGCTTTCTAAATATGGGAAGATGTGGATCTCTCTAAGCCAGAGATAGGATGTTAAAACAGACTTGCACTTGGTGAACACTCGGGGGTGGTGGTGAAACCAAATGGCAATGTACAGAATGAATAATGATTATCTCCAAGCCAGAAGCAAAGATAATTCCTGGACACATTTGCAATCTTGATGTGAAGGTAAGCATCATGAAGCTCTATACAGCACATCCAAGCCTCTTTCTGCAGACACAGATGGACTGCTTGCACTGACACAATCTGGAACTTTGCCTTTTTTTACATAACTGTTTAGGCTACTTATATCTAAAATGGGCCTGGGGTCCTTTTTTTTCTTTTTCTTGCTTGCAAATAATGTATTTGGAATAGCTGCTGGACTCTCTCTGGTCTTGTGGGACCTCCTGGATAGCTCCTTTTTGAGTCAGCAGAGCCACTGCTCTCTTTTGATAGGGCATGCAAATCTGGGAAAGACAGGAATAATGGTTTGGGAGTTTCTAGAAAAAGAACTGTGTAGCCTCTGGAAATTGTACTCTTCACCCAATTATCTTTTGAGTGATGTCCAACAATGACTCTAGGTGAAGAGGCAGTCAACCCAGACAACCTCCAGAGTGAAGCAGTCAGGCAAGCCCACGGGGATGCTGGAGCAGTTTACCAGAGAAAGAACTCCTAAAGCTCTAATTCTGTTGACCCTCGCTGCCTCTGGAGCATTGTACACTAAAGGGCTTCCCCTTTCCTCAGTTTACCTGAAGACACTGACTTCTTAAATTGAGAGTTTGGCCTCTTTCTGGTTGCCGGAGAAAGACCTCTGAAGGCTTTCACAGCACACTTCCAAGACAGATCATGTCCTCTTTCTGTTTGCTCTTCAGAAGCTTTTCCTTGACTTTCTGATGAAAAATTGAGGACCCATCACAAGGGGCACTTACAAATGATGCCTTGAAATGGTCCACTAAGTCTTCCAAACAAAGCCATGTTTAACAATGCATGGCAATGCTTCTGCCTGTTGTCCTAACTGCTCCATCTGCAGCACTATGTACCAGGTCCCACTGGCAGGATGGAAATGGACAACATCATAGTCACCTGAGACTGTATTGTTTTTTGAGTATCTGCAGTAGGAGGCCATCTCATAGAGTCCAGCCTCTGCTCAGATAGCTCTCTTTTTCTTCTGTTTTTGCACTTGCATTATCAAGGAACCTCATGGGGGGGGGTCTTAAAAATTACTAAACAGTGGTGGGCACTTTTGCTGAGGGGGGGCTCAATGCAGTCAACACTACTCTATCCTTTAGCTCAAGGATGAGGGCCACAAGGGATCTGAAAGACTGGTTTTCAATGGGTGGATCCAAAAGTGGAGTGCATCCACTGTTTGTGCTGAGGGATGGATGATGATCCTCTTGAAAAATCTGAAGGTTGATGCCAAGCCTGACTACTCCAAGAAGATCCCTGTTGGTACCGATGCCATCATCACCAACCCCCCTCCCACTTTCTACATGGTGTTGGGCTGTTGAGTTAACTGTCACCATCTCTCTCGATTCAATGCTACACTCCTGCCTTTTTCAAAACTCATGCCTGACTGTTGCAGATCTTCTCTCACACAATAAATCCACCTCTTTGTGGGATGCCCTCATTTTCTTTTATCTTCTTCCTACTTGTCCCAAATCTTCTTCACCAGATTCTCTTCTACTTTTCTGCACATGCCCAAACCACCATAATCTGTTCTTTCTGATCTTTTCTGCAACTGTAGCTACTTTGGCTTCTGCTCTTTTGTCATACTATCTAAGCTTTTCATTCCATCAGCATCAGGGGTTCCCCCACTGGAGCCATCTACCTCCTCCTCCTCTTCTTTTACTTCTTGACTGATGCCAATCAAGAATTAAAGAAGAAGAAGAGGAGGAGATAGATGGCTCCAATGAGGGAACAACCACTGATGCTGATGGACTGGACACCTTAGATAGTATGACCAGAGCTGAAACCTTGAAGGCTGAAGACTGACATCAAAAACCACACTGAACAAGTCAATACCAAAGAGAAAGACAAGGGTTTGGAGTCAAGAGTTCAGCACTGAGACTCACTTGGCACCAACAGGATCAGTGTACAGTGCACTGGTTCCAAGGCTGGTACCAAGAGCTTGGATCCAGCTGCTGCTAAAGGAGTTTGCACCAGTGTTGTTTTCAAGTTTAGAGACCACCAGCAAAAAAATGTGCCAAAGAAGCAGCATTTATAGAAGGAGTTGGGCCAATCCAAGCTGCTCTAGAAACAGAGAGGGAGTGGGATGACACCAATTCCTATCTTAGCTCTCATCACTCGAGCCCAATCAAAATCTAACACACTCCTGGCAGAACTGGTAGACCTGACAAAAGAATCTGAAGGAGGGCAGTAGCTGGGGAACTTAGATTCTTGGAGAACCAGCTACTAGTGGATTCCCTCCTAGATCAGTCAGGGATGATGACAAGACTGGAGCGGGAGGGTGCTGAGACTGAAGATGAAAACACAGCTGGATCTAAACGAATCACAGGCAAAGCCTGTTGTGAGGGAGGAGTTCTTGGGACATTGGAAGGTGGTGATAGCCCTGAGGAGGACTCCTTTGGTTTTCTTTTTTTTCCCCTTTTCATTTCTTCTGTCAACTTCCTTTTCTGCAAAAGCCAAAAGCAGAAGACACTTCAGAATACGTTTATTTTTCCCTTCCATCAAGGAACGAGGCTCAGAAGCCTGAAAGTGTTCTGGTCCCAGGTATACAGCACACAAGTTGTGGGCATCCTGGTGTGAAATTCTGTTCCAGCGACAGACACATTTTTTAAGTCCTAAAGCCTTATCCATGGATAAAAACAAGTTGAGCAGAAATGCAGAAACAACAGTTCAAGTAGTAAATGCAATATAACAGCAGGAAGCACTGTTAGAGAGAGATAATAAGGGGGAATTAGGCCACAATCTAAATGAGTGACACGGGTTGGAAAATATATGTAAATTAAGAATGTTTTTTTTTTTTGTTTGTTTTTTTAACTAAAGAGCAAGAATACAATTAGAAGAATAATCTAAGTAAAAAAAATAACCTGGAAAATCACTATGAGATTGAAAAATAGCACACTTGTTTAATTCACTACAGAGAGCTCTGGAGAGGGTGCCTAAAGCTAAAAGGGAAGCAGACGAGATCTGACGGCTGTGAGGACACTCAGGTGCATTGTCCTCAGGTGCATTGTGAGATAATGGAGGAGTGGGAGCTTTGGAATAAACAGAAATTATAAAGTCAGATTCCCAGCGAGGCAGATATAAGTAAAACTGGACTGACAGGATAATGCAAAATCAAGCAGTTATTAACAAACATGAAATATGATTCTATATTTAAACTAACAGTCTGTAACAAACCGACATATAAAGCCACTAATGTTCTTACACCAACCTTTCCAGGTCTGTGACCTTTAATTCACAGGTACTTATTAGGTTACTGATCTATGAGGATCTTAAGAAGCCTAGCTTTACATTACCACAGTAGTTCATTAAATGATTTTGTTACTTGTATCTAAAGAGTTATATATATATATCGCTACATTTTGTTCCACCCATATGTAAATAAAATCCCCTCTCCAGTGTATCAACATACTCATTCTTTAAGTACACAGAAAAGACAATTAGGAAGACCATGTTTACATTTTTAGCTTGCTTTATCATTACTAAAGGCAGTACACACACTACCAACAGATGACATCTCTGTCTTTTCATGCATTTTCATCTATTAGTCATACTCCTCTGTATATTATATTAAAATTGACAGGTATCTACTGTATACGTTTGGAAACGTAATACTATGCTACTTAAGTGTGTAAAAATACTTCTATACTTATTTTAATTTAGCAGCTCTTGCTTTTAAAATGCAGTTAAGAGGTAACATATCATTTAATGCTAAATTAAAATAAGTATTTTTGCACTTTTAAATAGCACGGTATTAAGTTTTATGTTTTTTTATGTCTGTTTTATATGTAATTGTATTTGTGCTTCGTATATATGCACTACCACTTTAAAGGCTGCTATACTTGTTCTTGATAAGGGTTTTTATTGGTTAGCTACCTACTGAGAGGTAGATTTACACAGATTTGCTTTGTGTGTTCTGATTTTATCTCTGATGCCTTTACTGAAGGTGAAAGCACTTTGAAATTAAACTATACTTGTTTATTTAGCTGTGCTGTTTCCAGTCTGTTCATTTCAGTTGTGGTCTGCTGGAGGAGTCTGGTGCGTTTCCTTTTTCATTGCAGTTCAGGAATGTCCTTGGATTTGTACATACCTAAAGAACAAAGATCACCAGTGGTTCTGGTACATCTAACTCACATCCAGGACACCTGTGTACAACCAAAATTCGAGTCACAAAATGAACAATTACAAAAACAATCAGATGCACAGAGAATAGCTGACCCCAATGTGAAAGCAGCCAGCTGTCTGTATTCTTTGTTGGTTTTAAAACATAACAGTAAAAATAAATATCAAATAAAAGAAAAAGTTAGGAGTCTATCTGTAAAACACTTCAATGGTGAAGGTTTTGAATGCACAAGATTCTTTCTCAACATAACAAAATCCACAATAAACTCAAAAATCAATTGCAAAAAGAAAAAAAAGATAAATATAACAAAAACTTCTGGTACCAGGCCAGACAGAAAAAGCAGAACCTGTGTTGAGTGCTTTTGTTCTTTATTCATGGCAAGAACTTCTTCAGAAAAGCATTGTAATAAGAATGCAATGTACAAGTCAATGTACATTGTTTTAGGTACAATTAAATCCACCTCTAAAAACTGACATGTCTTAGTTTCAAAAGAAAATCTACTACCAATGTGTAAACATTATCAAGGGTAATAAAATTCAAACACACCCAAAACAAAGCAGAAACAAGTTTGAAAAACAATGATTAAAGGCAGGAAGGTTGCTCAGGGGTTACGTGACCCAACGCAGTGCACATTTAATGTTAAGTGTTCATTAAGTCCAGGGAAGGAATCATCCCCAAGCAATAGTTGCCACTTCAGTTCACGTACTTCCAGCAAAGTATCAATATCCCCACAAAAAACTAATTTGTTGAAGCACTATGAATGTAAACTTCTGGAAGTTTGTGCAGTATAAACTATGCTTGCTTAATGTGTTTCTTAAGTCCTTTTTGCGGACAGCTGCACAGTGCTCTTTTATTCCACTAAAAAGTCTTCGAGAGGTTTTACCTACTGTAATTTTGAAAGAAATAAAGCGCAAACCGCTGGCTACTATCAAATTGGGGTCAGCTATTTTCCTTGCATCTTTGATTTTATTTTGGGATTTTACATAAGAAATGGGACATTCTATTTGAAGTGTCTGATCAGGAAAAGTACAATAGTAGGATAACTTCGTTGGATCTTGAAGGCAGTCCTTTGTAAATTAACTGGGTCAGATAAATGGATAAACTTACTATGGTGAAAACAGGATGATTAAATGAGAGGACTGCCCTCTGTTTGAAGAGTAGTACCATTTATAACATATGAGATGGAAGCAATTTTCTATCTGAATGCTACTAAACTAGATTTTGTGTACTTCGCTTACAATCATTTTCAGCACAGCAGGTACGTGCACTTGGAGGTCTGTAAAATAAATACCAACGGGAGAGAGCCCAGCCCTGATCCCTGTAGTACCCATAAGTTAAAATGCTACGTTCAGAGAGAGTACCAGTGGGTTTCACAACCTAGGATCTGTTGACCAGACAATTCTGAAAAAGTAGTGGGTTTACATTAATTTGGTTTAATTTTTCAATTATGCCAGCATTTCAAGGTAATCAGCACATATGGAGCAGTATGCAAGGAATAATGACTGTCCACAGCTTCTGTAACCTATTCAAAGAAGCTTTTTACATTTAGGAACAAGACAAAATGAGTGGGGTCTAACTCAGTTATGTTGCCTACATCTGCATACATGAAATTCCGCTATGTTCCATGGCTCTGCATATAAGACTGGAGAGTTTGATGGGCCTTTAATTACTTGGGTCTACAGAGGGACCATCCTTGCACAGGAGAGTCAGAGTAGCCATTTTCCAGGCTTCAGGCATAAAGAGTGGACTGGATGAGGTTGAACAGATTAAGAGGAGGCTCAGATAGTGCATTCTTGGCACTAATGTGAATGCTATCTGGTCCCACATAAGTATTTTTTTTTAAGCTTTTGGCAAGGATTCTAAGATGTGTTCCAAAGTGATTTCAGAGGAATTAAAATTTTCAGGGATAGTGTTGACAACAAAGTAAGTAAGGTGGGGTAAAGTCAGCTGTAATTTTGTCTCCTAATATATTGGTTATATCCTTGAGATCTGAATACTGCGGTGGTGGTGCTACGGTAGCGTTATCGCCTCACATTAAGACATTGTCCTGTTCAATTCTCAGCTAAAGCGTCTTCTATGTGGAGACATGCGTGAATGGGCGTACCTTCGTTGAAGGTTGTACATCAGGACTGTCAACTCAGTACGTAAAAATCTGGTGCCAATCATTAGCGGACCGGAGTTCCGCTGTGGCGATCCCTAGCCGAAAGATACAACAATCCCTGAGAAATGAATATGTGACATTATGGATGAGCTCAGTGCATTGTTGAACATAAACCCTCAACTTCCTTACATAACTAAAGAAATATTTATAGTTTTGTTTGATAACTTCAGTGACTGCAATTTTTTACTCTACTTTACATTTTCCTAAAAATGCTCTTAAAATCCTTGCAGGCATGTTTTAATATGGTCTTGAGGTAGGGGAAATGGGACTTCTTACAAGTTTTCATTATTATCTTTCTTCTTTGTATAGTTTATCAATATTAAGAGTTACACCAGAAAGGTTCATTCCAGTATTTACCACTATATTTAGGACAGATGGGCGCAAACTTTTCTATGCAGCTGTTTAGGTACTGGTAAAAATGGGAGGCGAGTACTGCAACCCTCTCAGCTAGGTCCATTTGCAGGGTATTGTTAGGAATTCTGCATATATCTTCTATAAATAGGACTTTCTGGAGAGACAGGTATGTATCCCGAGAGACTACCCCTTCTCTGGAACAGGCTCCCCATCCATGTGAAGCAGAGTTCGTCCCTAACTCAATTCAAGTGCAACTTGGACAAATGGATGGGGGACAAGAAATTCATCCCTGGTTTGGCACTCATGTCTCTAATGGACACAGGTAGCATGTAAACGATTCATCTCCCAGGCACCTGCTTGTAAAAAGTTTCACCTCACAAGCCTATGCTTACATTTATCAATGGTACCAGAACTTGTCAAGAGATTTGGAATGCATGGCTAGGCTTAAAAAGGCCCTTGTGGCCATTAGCTAGTAAACATCTTTGAACCTATGAACAAGCTGAAGTACTGTTGGCCTGAAGAATTCCCTAAAAATCTCATTTGATGGTGGTAGGATACTACCAGGCCTGACAGAGAAGATAACTGATTTGTGGTCAGATTTAACAAAGGATGAAAATGCAGTATTCACTACATATGGACGATTCTATTTTACAAAAGACAGAGCTGGCAAAATCAGTCCTAGAGCAAGAAAAAACATCAGTTTTATAGTGTTTATTAAAGTGGGGGATAGATAACATTTGTAGATGCTTCTAAAACAGATTTAGGGTCCAGACCTTTGAAGAAAGCCCCTGAAGATGCAACCACTCTGGCAGAATGGGTTTTACCCTGACCGGAAAGCTACTGCCCATGGAAGTACAGTAGAAATAGATTGCTTGGGAGACCAGACTTTGCAGCTTCTTATCTTGAAAGGAAACAAAAAATGTTTTTCTTACAGATTTTGTTTTGTCAAGATAGAATCCAAGCTGTTTAAAGACACCTAAAAAAAAGTACAATTGTGTAAATAAATTTACCATAACAGTACATGCTCAAAATGATCACTGCTGCAGTACCTATGCAGTAACTTAAGCTATATCAGTAATATCCTGCCAAGGATAAAACAGCCAGCCAGCTTCCAAAGCTTCAGGATACCTTCCATGCACCCATACCATTAGTCAGCTCGAGCTGAGCTGAGTAAGCATAAGGACTGAGGCACCATACTTTCAGTACATTCATACCAATAGAGAGAGGGATGCTAATAATACTAAATGGCCACACCCTGCCATAAAAACACAAAAATAAGGGATATAGAGGGAAGAAGCAGCCACTGCAGCAGTGATCATTCAAACATCTACTTACACACCTGTACTATGTTCTTCATATGGATCATCATTACAGTGGCCTAACCTGTATGGATAGATTACCACTGCTTAATATGAATGGGAGGAAAAAGGGTGACAGTCCAAGAGCCCCTGGACATTGGTCCTAGTAAAGCCTGTCCTACACCTGGACGAGGAATCTATTTTATAGCGCTTTGTAAAAGTGTGCACAGATTATCAAGTATTCAACCCTTTCCAAAAAACTACATATGAAGTCAAGCTCTGGTAGAATGAATCTTGACTCTGCCTCGACTCTGTCGGCATTTTATTTTGAATTGAAGGTTTTCATTTAAGGTTTGGTTACTTCTATTTTTTATCTTATTCTTGTAGTACATAGATTAGTACTAGGCTAACTACCCTTGTGGGCCATTTTAAGCCTTGCAAATTACCCCATGGGAGAATTAAATCCAGTACCTTGTGTCTAAAAGGTAAATACCTTAACCATTATCCCAACCTAGTGCATAACCATTGCAGTTTGACAGCCAATGGGGGAATTCTCAGTTGTTTTGCGCACGCGCACACACACACACACACACACACACACACACACACACACACACACACACACACACACACACACACACACACACACCCAAGTGGCCTGGAACGAGATTAGAACCTCTACCTCTCTAGTCTTACATACTACAGATCACAATACTTATTGCATGCGCCATGGCTTAAGTGTTTTTTTTTTTGTTTGTTTTAAGTTTTCTAATCTGTTGGGAGTTTTAAGAGGTCTTGGCTAGGGTCAGTTAGAAAAGTTAGCTAAGAATTCCTTTGCAAACGGTGAATAACATCAGCTAATTAGTGGGAGGAACTAAGAAACATCATTCCTTATTTAGCTAGAAATACCTCTATGTAGCTGGAGTGCTTGTCTGGCTTGCTTGCTGTACTCTGCCTGAATACTGCTGATGTCGGTCTGCATTTTATTTTCCCAACCACCTGCCCAACTGTTGTATTCTTTAACTTGGTGGCTTTTGAATTGCCTCCCCTACTATAAATCTGACTTTGGACACTTCTTCCAGTCCCGTCTCATCAGCTCATTCTACTGTGTAGAAAGAGATCATTTGGGAAGGCCAGCCCCCTTAGTTTCTTAACCTTGAATTATCTTGTTTCCTCCCTTCCCACTTAACGTAAAAAACTGCACATTATTCAGATGCTTTTACTGTATTTGTGTTTCTTTCTTCTTTATTTTGTTTTTCCTGCTTGTTCTTAAAAGTGCTCAAATGCATTTATTCTGCTGCATTTATTACTTGCTTGTTAGTAGCCTGATTAAATTGTAACTGTTATTCTAAACATCTTATTTTTGGTTTAAGGACTTGGGCTTCAGGCCAGTTTTACATTAAGGAGTGTAATCTACACCCTTGTGGCAGGAAAGGTAGTTTACATCCTTCCTAAGCTGGGAATTGCTGGTTGAAGGCTTAGTGTGTTATTCTAAAAGTGTCTTAGTTCTGATTTAAGCACTTGGGCTTTAGGCCAGTTATTTTACATTAAGAAGGTTTGTAGTCTATACTCTTGTGGGATGAAAGGGTAGCCTCTGCCCTTATGAGCTGGGAGCTGCTGGTTAAAGGCTTATTGTGCCTGCTTATTTGAACTGTTTTTCCCCCTGAAATTGTTGCACTTTGTTTACTGTAGCATACACTGGTTTCAGACCTGCTGAATCTAGCTCTGTTTGTATAACATGAGCACTAAACCAGGTCATCTTTTGTTGGAGAGGGTTCCCCTACACCCTAGCGGCAGGAATGTGCAAACAGAACTCATCTGACTGACGGTTGCTGGAACAGGGCTCAGTTTTGAGCTTTTTTATCAGTTAATTTGTTTAAATCAGTTTGCGCTTGTCTGAGCAGGTTTGCGCTTGTTTTAACAAAGCTCCACAGAGTCTGGTGACCAGCTACTGCTCTGGTGCATTTATTTGATGATTCCAAGCCATTTTCTGATCTCTGCAAAACTTAAGAGTTGTTTGTATAACTTGAACACTAAACCAGGCCATCTTTTGTTGGAGAGGGTTCCCCCTGCACCCCAGTGGCAGGAATGTGCAGTTAGAACTCATCTGACTGAACACTGCTGGAACAGCACTCAGTTTTCAGCTTTTTTATTGGTTAATTTGTTTAAAGCAGTTTGCTCTCGTCTACTACATAAGCACAGCATTTGCTCGGGTTTGTGCTTATTTGCGCATTGTGCACTGCCGAGCAATGGTGGGCACCTTTGGTGGTTATAAATGCAAACACTTCTGCCTGCAAATTTTCCCTTAGTACTCTGCTGGTGCTCCATTGGTGAGTTCTCTTTATTGACCCTCACTGACAGGTGATACATTCAGCAAAGCTCCTGAGGTACAAACACAGATCCTACCCACTAGCCCTTTATAATTTTTACCCACTTCTCCTGTCCTCTGCTTTATCTAGTTCTTCCTGTCCTCTCCCTGTTTTCTGAACACATCATCTTACCTAGCATTATGGACAGACAATTTCCCACAGTTACTCTAGTCAGCCTAGTTGACATGGACATCCTGAGTCAATGTAGCATTCATCTTATATACACTGACAACCCAATTCTAGTCCACACAAATTCATTATGTGAGAGATACATCTATATCAAGAACCTAGAATCCATGAGCTCTCAGTCACCAGTCAGTTCATCTAATACTAAGCAGGTTGTCAGCATGCACACCTCACCTCCTGCACCTACCAAACCAGCAACACATAAACCTACATATGTGGAGGTCCTTACCAGACGCTTAACATCGGAGACCTCCCAAACACAAACACAAGCATGATTCACATAATACACTTTGTTCACAAATCTGTCACAAACCTTCCCATCCTTGTCAGAAGGAAGCAGATTAGTGTTAATCAAACGTTCAACAGCAGCAGCTGTATTCACTAAAGCAAAAGCTGCTGGGTCTGACCTGGGATGAGTATACCTCAACTTAAAGATTAGGGCACTTTATATAGTCCAGCTGCCTTTTTTTGTAGGCAACGGGCTTATTGTCAAGGAAAATGTAGACTATGACAAAAAGCATCCTCCAAAGCAGACAGAAAAGGAGGAATAGTAGGTTCTAGAATTTCCAGCTGTAGCAAATCAAAACACATCTGACGGACATAGGAACATCACTGTTTTCCCACTGAAACAATTGATTCATTCTGGAAATAGTTTCTGAGAAAGAGAATCATTCAGAAGTAGTGACAAGCTACACTCTCTCCTCAGAATCTGAATCAGACACCTGTGCAGACAACACACAATCTTTGCATTCGCAATCATTTTAAGGTTCAAACTCTTGAATCTCTTCAGAAAATAAAGACTCCCCTTTTCTTTACCAGAAACAGCCACACAGTAAATGTCAAAATTTTGAGAAAAACACAGAAAGAGTTATGGACTGGTTGATACAAGAAGCCACTTTTGAAAGAAAAGAACGGTTTGCTCTCAAACACACTAAGTCTATGTAAAAGACCATGTATAGAGGTTTTGCAGACAATGCACGGAGCTCAGAAATTCTCCTAGCAGAAGTAACGGCAACTATGAACAGAGTTTTCCATGACAAAAATTTTAAACTAGCAGCAGGTTCGAATAGAGGCCTAGTTAGGGCTTACAGTAAAAAAAATAATATCTCAAGGAGTTGCTCAGTCTCTAAGTGGAGGAATAACAGAAAGGTTCCTCTAAGAAAGGCTTTAGATATTCTTGAGGAAGCAATAGCCATGTGATTCCCGCCAATGTGAAAAGATGACATATCTGCTAATTGTACTTTGATAGTGGAATAGCTGGCTCCATTCTGAAAACGACGGTCCAGGAATTCCAAGATAGCTGGAAGGGGAGCTGAATGGGTCAAGACTGTTCTCTCCTGTCCAGATGGAGAAGCTTTTCCATCTGCTTTTGTAAATCTTATGTGTACAAGGTTTCTGGGAAAAGTTATAATATGAACAGAGGATGAAAACCAGGATTATCTAGCCAACACTGGAATTGAAGTAAGCATGCAGTCAACTTGAGGGATTGAAAGATCGGGTGAGGAGAACCCCCAACACATGACAGAGTAAATCTGGAGCTAGGCCCAGCACCCAGGGAGGGTGTACTAAATGAAACCAGAGAAAGGGAAAATGTACTTATCAAGACAAGTAAGGGTCTGTGAGGATAGCTGATCTTCTTTACCAGTGCCGTATGTAAAAATTTTGGAATCTAAGAGATGGAAGGGAAGGTATATAGGAGTGCTCGGTGGCGGCTAACTGTGGGACATAGCATCCCTTGGTGGTTCCCCCCCCGGGGGATCAGAGCAAAGAACTTGATGCAGTTAGTGTTCTGGGGAGATGCAAAGATATTGCAGAGGTTGGTCCCAATGGCTGAATATCTGCTTGGTGACTGCTGCATTGAGAAACCCACTCATGAGCGAAAAGGGCAGACCTGCTCAACTTGTCTGCTAACACACTGGACTTGCCTAGGATATGTGCCGCTACTAGAAACCAGTGAGAAGATATCACCCATTGCCACATTCTCTTGGTCTGTCGACATAACTGCATACTATATGTCTGGATAGATATCGCATCTGAGAGGAGAGTGTCCTGAAAGGCCTGCAATGCTAGGAGGTCCACTCTCATCTCCAATACAGTGATGCGAAGACTAGTCTCTGATTGTGAGCATGTGCCTTGGACTGTTTTTTAAAGGTAATGCCCCCCCCTCCCCCCCATGTAAAGTGGGAAGCATTCATGGTCACAGTGGCTTGGGCTGAGGGAAAGTTGAAAAGACGTCCCTGTGAAACATGTGGTGACTCCAACCACCTTTGCATACGTATTTTGCAAATCTCTGTTAAAGATACTTGGAAAGGCATGGGTTGCTGTCTTATAAACCACTGGACTGCAAGAGTTCACAGTAAAACATGCATGTGGTACCTGGCCAGGGGAACCAGGCTGATTGAACCTGCCATGGATTCTAAAAATGGAGAGTCATTCTTACTGGTGGCTTCTGAACAGACAAGATGGTTAAAGCTTGATGGTGAATGGACGTGATTTTTGCTTGGGGAAGTTTAGAAAGTTGAAGTTTTCTGTTCAACTGATCTTCTATGAATTCTAAAGACTAAGCTAGACAAAATTTGGATATTACTAGATTCACCATCATGCCTAGATCTGAACACAGGTAAATCAAGGAGTCTCTGGCTTGTATAAGTAGACTTGGGGTAGCAGTGGTGATAAGCCAGTTGTCTAAGTAAGAGATTACTCTGAACCGTTGTAGTCAGAGATGAGCTGCTACTTCTGCCATACACTCTGTGAACACCAGGGGAGTTCTGAGACCAAAAGGTAGAGCGCTGAACTGAAAACGACTGGCTCCCAGCCAGAAGCAAAGATACTTCCTGGAGTGGCTCTCCATCTTTATGTGGTTGCACACATCCTTAAGATCCATCAAACACATCCAGTTGTTCACTCTCAGTAGAGAGAGAGCAGAGTGTACTGTGACCATCCAGAATTTTGTTTTTCTTACCAAACTGTTCAAGTAACTTACGTCCAGAATTGGCCTTCGGTTCCAGTTTTTCTTTAGCAAGAAAGAATCTTGAGTAAATTTCAGTTCTCTTTGGTCTGGAGGGACCTTTGGATGACTTAAGTGTTTACAAGCTTTTTTTAATTTCAGAAGTGGCTACGTCTCTGACTGTATGGGTGGAACATTGGGAAGTCTTTTTCGGACTAAAGGAGGGGCATGGAAAGGGATGAAGCCTCCTCTAGTTATTATCCTCAACACCCATTTTTCTTGACAAATGGAGGTCCAGGTTTTTGGATGCAGGGATAAGCGCCCCTGACTGCATCATGAGAGTGCAGCAGCTGGGCAACTGTTCAATATTACTGAAAAGGTTTCCTCAAAGAAGGGATCTCAGAAGACTTGATTCTGCAAACCACCATTACCACTAGGGCGATGTCCATTATAAGAGATCACCCTCTGCCACGGGTTCTGTCTCCAGAAGTGTCAGGTGAAAAACCCTGTGATTAGTGGAACCAAATTTTCTTACTCCTTTTTGATTCCTGGAGAAGGTTCTTTGAGGAGTGGAAACTTTTTGAGTCCTACAGAAAAAAGGGGTTTTCCTTCATTTTCATTTCAATAGATTGTGCCCTTCACTTTATTACCAAACATCAGTGATCTGACATAAGGGGCATTCACAAAGGACGTTTTAAAATGTTCCAAGAAGCTGGAGAGCCTTATCCAAGTTTCCTAAAGGATATGCCTGTGCCAGCTTCTCTACATGCACCCTCTGCAACATTGGAAATAAAGTGCATACAGATAGTAGACAAGGACTGGAGGGGAGCGAGCTGCACATCAATGGACTTTCTTTGATCTGCAGATCTCTTCAGTCAAATTTGCAAATTTGTAATGTCAAATAATTCAATGTCCCCTCTGAAAAAGTAGATGAGGCATAGACTTGCTTCCCAAATCTGTGCAAAGCATGAGATTCCCTTTTCAGTGGATGGACTGAGGAAATTTCTTCCACTAGTTCCTTCTTGGTGGCTGCTGCCACTACCACGGAATCCATGGCTGGGCCCTTGCTCCAATGAGGATGGTCTTTGGGTGCAACACGGAACTTGTCTGTTTTTTTGCGGATAGTATCAGCTGTGTCTGGCTCCTTCCAGGCATATGTAGAGATCAGATCTATCATCTCCTCTGTGGGTGGAACTACCCAAGATGCATCTGGGTCAGAACCCAAAGCCTTGCTAAAGATCGACTCTTCTGAAGAAAGCATCTGTGAAGTCCATCCCTCTTTTCTGTTTAAGCAGTTCAAGGATTGCTCCAAATGAAACATCCTCGAGGGGTTGGGGATCTGAGGGAACTTCCCCTTCATCAAAGTCAGTATCAGTGGTGACAATTCTTGCGGAGAATCTAGGTGCCCCCTTGTTCATGTATGTTTCTTGCGCACCTCCTCAGTGGGATAACTCTGAGGAAGACTCAGAAAATGAGGTGGTCTCCTCCATAGGTCAGTGGAAGACTGTTTGGTCTCTGGCTGCTCCTATGGAGCAAGGAGTAAGATCTGGACCTTGGGAGATCCTTTGTTGGCGTTATGGATCTGAACTTGAGGGGACAATCTTCTCTATGGAATGAGAAAGTACTCTCTTGAAAGCTGAGCTTGAAAAGGGACTAGGAGCCAAGTTCTAGGATTTGAAACCTCTAAGGGAGGCTCAACCTGATATGTTGCATGGCCAGGATCTGAGGCTGATGTCAGAGTGGAACTATTTAACATCAAAGCTCCAGGAGGGAGGAATGCCTTTGAAGACCTCAGTCCCAAACAAACCCTGTCACAGTATACGCCCACTATTCGACTCAGATGGCTCCAAAGTGGTCCAAGCTGACTGAATCAGGGAACTCATCAGTGTCGTGAAACTAAGCCTTGGCTCTGATGCAGATTTGACCTGGGTGGAAGTTGGATCGAAGGGCCCTGACATGAAAGGTCGGATCAAAGATGGAGCAAATAATTAGCGTGGGGAAGAAGCTGTTCCCTCAACCGTGTAGCTTTGGAAACTGGTTGGTTGTTATATCCTTGGCAGAATATAAACCATATAGCTTAGGCCACTGCAGCAGTGATGCATACAAAAAACATTGAAAAATTCTGTCCCCTTTGTTCTGAGGATTGAAAAAGAATGAAGGTAATTTTACTGACTGGCCAAGAGAAATTTCAATAACCACTTTAGGCAAAAAAGATGGGTTACCCCTGAGAAATATCATGTCCTTGTGAAAAATTAGGAAAGGTGGAGGTGCCATAAGAACATGTAATTTTGAGACCCTTTATCTGAAGTACAAACTACCAGAAGAACCATCTTCCAGGTACCGAATTTCAAAGAAGAGGAAGAAGCAGGCTCAGAAAAAGAGAGAGTCAGCTTATCTAAGACACAGTTCAAGTCCTGAGGTGGGGAATGGATTTTCTTGGTGAAGTCTCATAAAAATTGTTTGCCCTCCAAACAAGTAGAAGGTGGTAGATTTTAGAGTAAACAGGTGGATGTTGCAGAAAAATGGACCTTAACAGAAGAATATGCGAGGCCTTAAGTGAGCAACTCACATGTGTTTTAGAATGTCAGGATTAATCAATTAGCAAGAGTCTGTTTTTCTCTTCAGGAAAAAACAGAATATATTTTCTATTTAGAAACATATGATTTCCTTGTAGCAGGTTTTCTAGCCTCCTGTAATACCTGCTGACCTCCTCTAAAAAGGAAGTACCTAAATGACATTAAAATTCTATAACCAAAAGAGTTAGACTAAGCTTAGAAGAATGAAAGAGCTTGTTTATTAAGTGAGTAAATCCATCCTGCAGGGTAACTTATGGTGGTTACTCCTGGCCAGGTGACAAAAAGGAAGAAAGGAAAGTAATGCACTTACCATAAAGTACAGTTGTGTACACTTACCATAAATGTAGATGTTCGAGTGTATTCACTGTTGCAGTCATCACCTGTGGGTTATCCCTGCTGCGGTAGCCCTCAGCCAGCCTGAATACCAGAGTCAGTGTTTTTTCTGTGTCAGCTGCGGTCACTTGCTGTCTGACGTCAGGTCGTCAAGTGCTATAAAGGAAGGCAGCCAACACCATTACATCAGTTTTTCTTGCCCTAACCCATCAGAAGCCCCAGGAAATATGGTAAAATGGTCCTGGTGGCTAAAAGCTGCCGTAAGAAGCTTATGTCTCCCTAAGGAAAGAGGATACAAGGGGAAAGGAGGGAGGGAAACCAGGAATGCAACAGTGAATACACTTGAACATCTACATTTATGGTAAGTGTACACAACTGTACTATGTTCTTCATGTTTCATTGTTGCAGTCATCACCTGTGGAAGAATTCCCAAAGCTGAGGGGTGGTAGGACTGGATAGAGATCTAGGAATGGGTCAGCATGCCCTGTAGGACTGCAGAGGAAAATGCTGCCCTGTGCTTAGGGAATAGAGGTAGGTGGTAAAGCTTGGTAACAGTATGGATGGAAGTCCACGTGGCAGTTTCCAGGATGTCCCAGTGGCTGCCCTAGTGGAATGTTCTCCATGTAAAGTACATCAGAAATGGGTACAGTGTGAGATCCATAGGTAAAAGGATAGCTTGGAAATAGGCTTCCTCTCTGCCCCTGGGGCAGAGCTGACATGGAAGTGGTCTGATTTCCTGAAGGATCCAGTAGGGTCCACATAGTATCTGAGATGTCTGTGCATGTCTAGTGAGTGCAGGATTCTTTCCCCCTTGTTTTCAGGGTTAGGAAAGAAGGGGGGGGGTAGAGGTATGACTCTGCAGATAGTTACATTAGATACCACTCCGGGTATAAAGGGGGGATTAGTCCTGTGGGAGACCCTGTCTGCATGGTAGAAGATGAAGGGCTCAATGGCCATCAGTGCCTGAAGATGTGAAACCCTTCTGGCTGGGGATATAGCTAGGAGAAAAGCAATCTTTCAGGAGAGGTATCTAAGTTCTGCTGAAGTAGCAGGTTCGAAGGGTGGTAGAGTTGGTTTTCCCCAAAACATACTTCAGGTCCCAGGCTGGAGTGAGAGGCCTTCTGGGAGGTCCGATATTAGAAGGCGCTCTGAGGCATTGTTTAATTAAAAGGTGGGATAACAGGGGCTGTTTTGTATCAAAATGAGCTGAAATGGCTGATGCATGGATTTAAATAGAGGAGAAGGAGAGGCCAGTATTAAGCAGCTCCGTTAGGTAGTCCAGGATAAGAGGGTTGCAAGGTGGTGAGGTATCTGGACTGGCTCCAGGAGCAGAATCATTTTCATTTTCCTGTGTAAGGTTTTCTGGTGCTGGGCCATCTAGCCTCTGTGATAATGTGTAGGATCCATTAGCTTAACTGGGTCCTCTAATCTGCCTTTTGAGTACTTGCCATGCTGGTAGTTCGAAAGTCTGCGAGTCTGGGTGCAGCACCCCCCCCCCCCGAGTTAAGAGGTCTCAGATCAGGGGGAAACTGGCTAGGAGGCTGCAAGGTCAAGGCTGCTCAGTAAGGGATACTAGCATTGTCTGGGTCAATCTGGAGCAATGAGGATGGCCTTTTGTCTCTCCTCCCTTAATCTGACCAGTACCTTGGGGATAAGAGGGAATGAGTACACAAATGCAGTGTACCAGGGGGAGGGGAAGGCATCCACCTTCCACGCTAGGTGGTTGATACCCCCTGGTACATAAACTTTTCCGCTGCTGGATAGGATGTGAAGCAGAAAGATCCAGCTCTTGAGACCCACACTCCCGGGTGATTTGTGAAAGGATTTTTCTGTATAGCTGCTATTCAAGGGTGCCCAGGAAGTTTCTCCTTAAGTGGTCTGGCAGGATGCGGTTGATCCCAGGTGGGAATTTGCTATCAGGTGTAGTTCCATGGAAGAAGCCACCAGTCCAAGGTTCGTGGCTAGCCTGCAGAGAACATAAGATAAGGTAGGTGTACCCCTTTACTGTGGTGTTTTCTGTTTGATTAGGAGAACCCTTGGCTTGAGATGGGGTTTGAAGGGAGCCAGATCCTTTTGTACTGCAATTATTTTCTTCTGGTAGAAGTGTAAGGGAAGGTGGTGGGCATCCCAAAGACCTTGGGTGCACCTGCCTTCTAGGTGAGCGCCCCAAGCTAAGGCTGAGGCGTCGGAGGTAATGGACTGCTTGGTTGGGCAGAGGTTGAACGGGAAGACCCTAGTTTTGGGCAGGGGCCCCTGCCCATCAGAGAAACACAGCCCCTATACAGGGGATCAGTGGTTGAGGGGTCCCTGGAGATGGAGTGTGCAGATTCACCAGGTTCTTTTGGGTACCACTGAAGTTTTCTCATGTGAGGCCTGTCTAGAGAAATTAGAAGGGTGCCAGATGCCATATACCCCAAGGTTTAAAGGGACTTCCTCACTGTGCATTAACGTCTGGGGGCTAGCTGGTGAGAAGCTGCAGGAATCTCTGCATTTTTGGGAGTAGGAAGGCCATTTGGGCTGCTGTGTTCAGCAGTGTTCCCAAGAAAATTATCTTCCTGGAGGGTGTTTTGTCCTGATTTCTTCTAGTGGATGGTGTACCCTGAGGGGGTTAGGAGGGCTTTGACAAAGAGGGGGTCCTGGAGGAGCTATTCTTTGCCATCTGCCTGAATGAGGCAGTTGTCCAGATAAGGGTAAATTTGTATGATTTTCTGTGCGCCAAAGGCTATGGCCTGGGTTAAGGCCTCTTGTAGGGGTAGGGTAACTAACCATGCATTTCTGGTCAGCCTAGGCAGCAACTGCTGCCAAGTTAGCATTTTGAATATGATGATCACCAGGAAAGTGTTCTGAATGGGTAGATCCAGGGAGGGGTGCCAAGCTCCCTCTGTCTAGGAGCAAGGACTAGTGTGGAATAAGAGCCTTTGCTTGATGGATATGAGGGAAGCAGTTCCACTGCCCCTATGGATAAGTGAGCTTGGTCAAGTTCCAGGGCCACTGCTCAGTGATATTGAGATAAGGGTACCCTCTTAGAATTGGGAGTCAGTCGAAGGAAATTTGTATCCCTGAAAAAAAAGATATTTAAGACCCAATGGTTCTTGGTAGTTGGTGAGTGAAAGGAGCACAGAAGGGGGAGAGGGAGTCCTAGAGGGATTTTTACCCTAGAGGGGGGCTTAGAACTCCCTGCCTTTGGAGTGGAAGTAGTCCACCACTTGGTTCTCTGCTGACCCTGGGATAGGAGTCTGGGTGGTCTGTCCCTGCAGGGCTTACCTTGCCCCTGTCTGCTAGGTGCAGGAAAGGACCAGTGTTTAGAGGGAAAATTCCTTCTGAGCCTAGGAGGTTGCACCTGAGGGAAATCTTTTACTGTCTGTATAGATTTTGCTTTGTTTTCCATCTTTTTAAGCACCTCTTCTGCTTTTACTCCAAACAATCGGCCCTTATCCAAAGGTGCATCAAGTAATTTAGATTTGACATGCTCAGGCAGAGGTTGTTCCTTCAACCATGCATGTCTCCTAATGACAGATCCTGACACTGCTGCCCTGCTTGCGGCTTCTAGGGAGTCATATCCACACTGTAAAGAGTGTTTAGCCACTTGACAAGTCGAGTGCAGTAGATCTGCTAACTCCTTCTGAATTGGCACAGTCAGGAAAAGTAGAAATCTTTTGTTTTAATAGTTCCAAAGTGTGTTGTTGAAATTTTAACCTATGGAACTGACAGTTGAGTGCTCTGATAGCTAAGGTTGCAGAGGTGTATAGTTTTTTTTACCCCATCTGTCCAGAGCTCTGGAATCCTTGTCAGGAGGAATAGGATTCTTTTTAGAACTAGGCTTAGCTCCTTTAGGTCCCTGCATAAGGACCTCCAGGTCTGCAGCAGGATTTCTGTACAGGTGTTTGTGAGAATCCGGTACTCTAATACCGGTCAGGTTTTCTGGGAGCAGGTTGGAGGGCATCAGGAGTTGAACTGGATTCATGAAAGACATCATCAACCACCTCTAAGATAGGAGGGATGGGCCAAGGGTCTGTGCTGGGTCAACTCTAGAAACTCTCTTAGTCTTTTCTTAGACTGAGGGAAGTCCTGGAATTCCCAGTGGAAATGCTCCCCGAGGGTGTGAAGAGCTTCCCCAAAGGAAGGATCTTCTGGAGGGAAGGTAGAATAAATGGATTCCTCTACATCTGAATCCTCATAAGCAGTCAAAGGTAGTTGTTCCTCTTCAAAAACTGAATAACCAGACTCCTCAGAATCCTGTTTTGTCAGTATTTCAGGAGAAAGGTCTCTCTTCCTTTTAGAAGTTGTGGCCTGACTACCCCTGATAAGGGTGATAAGATCCTCTGCCATTTTAAGCATTTGAGCTTGAGCTTGGGGTGGTTGAGCAGGAGTAAAATGGTGGCTAGAGGTAGCTTTCCTAGAAGTGGTCTTGCCTCTAGGCCTAACAGTATCCATCAATCTGAGAGAAACAGTAGTAGGGGGAGAAGACGTCCGTTTTTATCTAGATTCGGTAGTGGGAAAGACCTCCTCGGAAGCCGGTGCCGGCATCACGGCTCAGGACCAAACAGAGGCAGACACAACAAAAGGCTCGGAAGACGAAGATGATGTCTGTGACATACCAGACTCCGAAAGGGTCTCAGTAGAGGCCTGCAAAGATATCGAATCGAGCATCAGGGGTTGCGAAGGCACCTTACTGAATTCCGGAGAACTGACAACCTGCTTCGCGGTAGAGTTGTCGGAAGGCTTAGCCTAGAGTGGGCTGTCTCTATCTTTATCCTTATATTTTTTCGGAATGCCTACGGATTATTTGCTGGCGGACACCATTTTGGCTACAATAAGAGCTCTACGCTGAATGGTTCTGGCGTTAAAGAGGGCACAGAACCGGCAACGTGGGAGGTCGTGGTCTGGGCCTAAACAAGTGACCCAGTAGGAATGAAAATCTCAGTGTGGTATTTTCTTTCCACAGGGGAGAAAATTGCTAACTTTTTCTGACATCGGTTAGTGCAAGAAAAAAGGATTCCTGGTGTCGGCTGCCTTCCTTTATAGCACTGACCACCTGATGTCAGACACCAAGTTATGTTCTTACCATAACGTTCCATGTGAGTTGTTCATCTCGCCTTTGTTCTTACATGTGGGTACTGAGTCGATCCATCGGCTCTGAGTCGACTGCTTTCCAAGCTCAAGATCTTTCAGTAGCTCGAGGCACAGTACCTATCCCATGATGCTCTCTGACTAACCCTCAGATCTAGTTTGCTGAATCCAGCAACAAAGGAACAACATACCCTAAATGTCAATGTGTGTATATATAAAACACATACATGTACAGTTAACCACAGGAAGAAAGTCTGGTAAAAGTAAAGGACAAACTAGACCTCCAGTCGTAACCGGTCTTCAAAACCCGGAGGGGGATGGAGGGTGGGAAATGTAAGAACAAAAGCGAGATGAACAACTCACATGGAATGTTATGGTAAGAACATAACTTCTTTATGTGAAGTTGTTCAATCTCGCCGTTTGTTCTTACACGTGGGTAGCGTCCCAAGCATCCAAACCCTGGGTGGCTTACGGGAGTACATTCCTGAGAACAGTGGAACCAACGGAAGCTCTGTCCCTGGAGGCCCTGTCCACTTTGTAATGAGTGATAAACGTATGTGGTTAAGAGCTAATAAATTGTAGTGTAATTCTGGATATGGACACTAGATGGAACTATTCACAACACACACAAAGCTAGTTCCCAAGCATTAACATAGGAAATTTCAAAGTTTGAATGTTTTTAAATCAAGTATTTATTCATTGCATATATATATATATATATTTATTTAATATTTGAAAATTGTATTTAAAATTCATGTCAGTTTTTAATAATGAATAGATAATAATGGTATATTTTAAAACACATTTTTTAAAATACGAAGCACTTCTGCACTTTAACACGATAGGCATTAATATTCATGAATTATGTACACTGATTGGTTTGTTTGAACTAATAGAGAAAGCTCTGTGGATAATTAATTTAATTATTTTTAATTTATTTACTATTTAAAGGTGTTCTAATTGAAGCATATTGCATGATGAAGTCCTATGTGTAAGGACGAAAACGCATATTTGAAGTGTTGATGTTAAGAGCGTTAACACAGTATATTGCTGGTCTGAGCACTTTTTGTGAATTTTAACTTTTGTGGAATAAACTATCTGAACCGTGTATCAACGTGCCCTGGCACTTGTTTCCTGGATTTGCAGTTCTTTGAAGTGCTACTACTTTTTTTTGGTATGTGGTTTTGACCAAGTGGCAGCTGCACAAATGGTGTCCAAGGGCAAATGAGTTGCGTGAGCTAGAGATGTGGATACCCCCCTAGTGGAATGAGCTTTCACCTTGTATTCTAAGGTCTGATTAGTTGAACAGTATACAAACTTTATGCAATCTGATAACCATTTAGACAAGGTAACTTTAGACACAGATAGCCCTTTTTTGTTATAAGAGTAGGAGACAAAAAGCTGTTCAGATTTTCTAAGTTTATGTAGCATATACTCCATTTTATTAGAATGATGTCTGAAAAAAGTGGGCAACTCAATAGACCGATTCAGATTAGTCTCGGAGCAGACCTTCAGAAGAAAAGTGGGATTTGTCCTGAGAGACACTCTATCAGGAAAAAATACCAAGTAAGGGGGCCTAATAGAAAGAGCTTGAAGTTCAGAAACTCTACGAGCTGAAGTAATAGCCACCAAAAATAATGTTTTCCAAGATATGAACTTCAAGGGGCAAGAGGATGCAGGCTCAAAGGGGGGAAGCATCAGCTGAGATAATATTAAATTTAGGTTCCATGGTGCAACTGGTTGTCTGATGGGTGGCCTTAAGTGATGAGTCCCTTTCAAAAAAGTTTTACATAATCTGTGTGACATAAGGTTAGATTCTTCAATCCCCAAGTGAAAATTAGATATAGCGGCCAATTTAACTCTTAACAGTGGCCGCTGGAGCACCTTCCAGAAAAATCGTTGCGAGAAATTCCAGAACCATATCAAGAGGGGCAACATAGGGATCAATATCACTTTGAGAGGCCCAGTAAACAAAACGTTTCCATTTACTACTGTACAGTTTCCTAGTGGAGACTTTATGAGAGGAAACCAGAATATATTGAACTTCGGAAGACAGATTATATGACCTGACTAGGTTGGGAAGTGGGGCAGCCAAGCTGTCAGTTTGAGGGACTGAAGAGACGGGTGAAGAACTCCTGACGAATGCGTCAGAAGATCTGGCACTGGGTCCAGAAACCAAGGTTCTTCCAGTTGGTATTGATGAAGAAAGGGGAACCATATCTGCCGAGGCCAAACAGGGGCTATCAGAATAACTGTCCTTCCCGAGCCCTTTGCTTTCATCAAGAATCTGGGAATCAGTGGGTTTGGAGGAAAGGCATGAAGGGGACCCGAGGGCCAATCGTGCACAAGTGAATCCCTGGGACTGTTCCCCGGTGGAGGGTTGAGGGCAAAGTAGTTTCTGCATTTGGCATTCATCGGAGATGCAAAAAGGTCGCAGCAAGGCTGGCCCCATCTGCGGAATATCCTTTCCACCACATTTTGTTTGAGGGACCACTCGTGGGGTAACAAAATCACTCTGCTCAGTTTGTCCGCTATCACGCTGGATTTCCCCAGGATGTGCGTTGCTAATAGAAAGCACCCGGTGGACACAGCCCACTTCTAAATCCTCAAAGCTTCTCAGCAAAAGGGGTAAGATTTGGTTCCCCCCTGTTTGTTGATTTACCCGACTACCGACATGTTGTCTGTCTGAATCGCAATCGTCCCCTGAGGTAGAGATTCGTGAAAGTGCTGCAGCGCTAAAAGCACTGCTCTCACCTCCAAGACGTTGATGTGCAAATGACATTCCATCTCTGACCAGGTGCCTTGAGCAGTCTTTCCCTGAAAAAGCCCCCCCCCCCACACTCTATCAGGGAAGCGTCCATGGTGACCGTGGCTACTGGAGGGGGTAATATAAACGGTCGACCTACTGTCACCTGGTGGCTGTTCAACCACCAGAGAAGGTCTCTCTTGCAAGCATCTGTCAACAGAATCTTTAATGACATCGGGAGCTGTTGGTAGGACCACTGGGTGAAAAGCAACCATTGGAGTATCCGCATGTGCATCCGGCCCAGAGGTTCTGCTATGAGGGAAGCTGCCACTGTGCTTAAGAGTTTTAACACCCGAGAAGCAGATACTTTCTTTTCTTGTAACAAGCATGACACCTGATTTGTTAGAGAGGTGACTCTTTCTAGAGGTAATTTGAACAGGGCGGTGGTGGTGTCTAGGTCTGCTCCGATAAATGAGATGTGCTGCGATGGTAATAAAGCAGATTTTTCGAAATGTATGGTTATTCCTAACCAAGAAAAGAGATTGATCGTATGATCCCTGGACTGAATGAGTTGATGCCTGGTGGTGGCAGATAGGAGCCAGTCGTCCAGATACGGAAACACCCGGAATCCTAGACGCCTCAGGTGAGCTGTAACCACTGCCATACATTTGGTGAACACTTTGGGGGCTGTAGTGAGACCAAAGGGCAGAGCTCGAAATTGGTAATGACTGGCCCCCAGCCAGAAACGCAGGTGATCTCTGGATGGTCTGGCCATTTTGATGTGGTAGCACGCATCCTTGAGATCTAAAGAGCACATCCAATCGTCCATTTCCAGGAACAGGAGTACTGATCGAAGCGTGATCATCTGAAACTTCTTCTTTATGAATGCATTGAGTTTGCTGAGGTCTAAAATGGGCCTCCAGTCCCGTTTTCTTTGGAACTAAAAAGAATCTGGAGTAAGTTCTGGATCCTATCTGGTCCACCGGGACTGGCTAGAAGACTCTGTTTTTCTAGCAGGTTTTGGATTTCTGTGACTGTTGATTCCTCAATTGATTCTGGGTGGAACATCTGGGATTCTTTTTGTGGGTAACGGGGGTTCTACAAAGGGAATGAGGTAACCTCTGGTAACTATTTTTTGTACCCAAGAATCTGATGTAATTCCTAGCCAGGCGTCTGGGTACAACGCCAAGTGACCCCCGACTGCCTCCAGAGTAGGACAGTCGGGCCTCCTCTCAGGAGCGCTGATAGGGCTTGCCAGGAAACTGTTCCCTGTCACCCTGGTTCTGCAGACTCCCTCTGCCGCCAAAGCGGCGTCTTCCATTATTGCCCCCTCCTCTGCCCCTGAAGGGGAGTTCACTACGTGTGTTCTCGAAAGCTCCATGGGACTTCCGGAATCACATTTTTCCACCTCTTTGCCTTTGGGGTATGGTCTAGTAGGGGTGGAAAAACGGACTCCTACGGCAGATACAGTCTTTCCTTCCTGCTCACACCTAGTGAGGGTCTCCTTGACTTAAGGCCCAAACAATGAAGAGCCATCAAATGGGGTACTGACAAAGGAAGGCTTCCGCAAAGGAGCACAAGCGCATTCAGGACCGTCTCTGCAGAGCAATCGCTGAACCTGCTGCTCGACTCGATCCCTCGGCTGCATAGGAAATGAGCCGCATGGATGAGCCGATGACAGAATTAAGGGTAGAAAGCTGAGCTGTAACCTTTTCCAAAATAGCCTCATCTGTGTTACCCTTTAGAGTATCTCAGAGTTCTTGAAGGACATCTCGTTGAAGGCAAGTAAAATGGGTCAAGTAGTTAAGCAATCTCATGGCAAATGTCGCAGAAAGTACAGTTGTGTACACTTACCATAAATGTAGATGTTAGAGTGCATTCACTGTTGCAGTCATTACATTTGGGTAATCTGCTGGCAGATTGCCCTCAGTCATCCTGAATATCAAAGTCTTGGGTCCTGCGTCGGTTGCTATCTCCTCTTCCATGATGTCAGGTCGTCAGGGGTATAAAACATGCAGCCGATGCCATTTTATTCAGTTTTTCTTGCCCCAGATAGGGAGCAAAAAAATAAATTATATATATATATATATATATATATATATATATATATATATATATATATATAAACAGTAAATATATATAAATGCACTTTTAGAAACCTAAACTTTACCTTCATATAAAAGCAAATACACCACGAAGGCTTTTGTGCATAGTGAAGAAAAGAAAAGGTATAGAAAGGGGGATGGCGAGTAGTAACCCGGACTGCAACAGTGAATACACTCGAACATCTACATTTATGGTAAGTGTACACAACTGTACTAGGTTCTTCGTGTTTCAGTGTTGCAGTCATTACATTTGGGTAGAATTCCAAAGCTATGGATGGGAGGATGGAACTAAACAGCATTAGGAGCGGCTATAAGGCCCTGCAGAACTTCAGTGGCAAAACCTGCTCTGGATTTGGAGAAGAGAGGCAAAAGATGATGCTTTGTGATGGTATGAACAGAACTCCAAGTAGCAGCTTCTAGAATGTCTTTGGTTGGAACCCCTCTGAGAAAAGCTGCTGAAGTAGAGGCAGCCCTGGTGGAATGTGATCTGATCCCCTTGGGCACAGGTTTACCATGGTGCAAGTAGCAGAAACGAATGCAGTGGCTTATTCACTTAGAAATAGTCTGCTTTGATATAGCCTTCCCCTCTGACCCTGCAGCAAATGCTACCAGTAGTTGCTCAGACTTTCTTAAAGATTTGGTCCTGTTTAAGTAGAATCTTAGCTGTCTGTGTACATCCAATGAATGCAGAATCTGCTGCTCCCCCTTGTTCTGTGGATTTGGGTAAAATGTTGGCAGGTGAATGGTCTGGTTAAGAGCCACATTGGATACCACCTTATGCATAAAAGAAGGATTGGTCCTGAGGGACGCCCTGTCCAGGTAAAATATAATAAAAGGCTCCACTGTCATGAGAGCCTGTAGTTCTGAAACCCTTCTTGCGGAAGTGATTGCCAAGAGAAAAGCTGTTTTCCAAGATATAAATTTTATATTTGCAGTAGCTGCTGGCTCAAAAGGAGGCAGGGTGAGGTTTTTCCAGCAAAAAATTGAGGTCCCATGCAGGAGTTGGTCATCTTCTGGGAAGCCTTAAATTTTTGGCCCCTCTAAGATACTGTTTAAAAGCAGAGGATGAGAAAAGAGGGGAGGCTCTGTGCTGTAATGAGCCGAGATGGCAGAGGCATGGATTTTTATTGAAGAAAAAGATAGGCCCTTGTCAAGCATCTCAGTCAAATATTGCAAAATCTGAAGAATATTGGGCTTTGCTGTGTCTGTTCCTTGTGCTTAGTTCCAAGCACAGAATCTCTTCCATTTATCAGCATAAGATTTTCTAGTACTAGGCCTTCTGGCTTCCAAAATGATATCCATCACAGATTTACTGAGAGGTGTTGTTTGAATAATTATTTGATCAGCATGCTGCAAGATTCAGAGTTTGGAGCTGAGTGTGCAGAATTTGATAGTTCTGCTGAGACAGAAGATGAGGTATTTGAGGCAAGTACCATGGAGGAAGCCGAGACATATTCCTTAGAAGCGGGTACCAGTGCTTGCGAGGCCAGTCCAGAGCAACTAGGATCATTTTTGGTTTTTCCTGTCTGACTTTTAATAAGACCTTGGAGTGTAGAGGCAGAGGGGGAAAGGCATAGACTGATACATTTTTCCAGCTGAAGGATAGGGCATCCACTTTCCATGCTTTTTTGTGATGAGCTCTTGTGCAGAATTAGTCCAACTGATAATTTTGGGAAGAGGCAAATAGATCCATGTCTGGGCTTCCCCATTTCTGTGTTAACATGCTGAAGATTTGTGGATCCAGTTTCTGTTCGTGCGGGTCCATAAGATTTCTGCTTAGGTCATCTGCCAGAGTATTTTGCTTTCCTGGCAGGAATTGATCTTGAAGATGCATTTGGTAAGTCAAGTCTTTGTTCCACAAGGTCATGGCTAGTCTGCAAAGGGGGTAGGAATGGGTACCCCCCTGCTTGTTTATGTACCACATAACTGTGGTGTTGTCTGTCATTATCAGTAGTTGTCCTGGTAAGTCCTTGAAGGCTGTCAGAGCATTCTGAACAGCTAGCATCTCTTTCTGGTTGATATGCAGATGCATTTGGTTTGGGCTCCATTTGCATCTCCCTACCAGGTGGGCCCCCCAAGCATAGTCTGATGCATATGTAGTTAGGGTTTGGGTGGCAAGGGATAGAGTGAATGACAGTCCTTTGTTTTGGTGACATGTCTCTGCCCACCAAGAAATTCCTGTTGTAGGCAGGGAATGAGAGGAATCAATGTTTCCAGACTGTGACAATGTTGACTCCATAAACTTTTTAGGTACCATTGAAGTTTCCTCATATGCAGTCTCGCATATGGAATTAGTAGAATGCAGGATCCCATGATCCCCAAAGCCTGCAGAATTTGTCTTGCAGATAACTGGGTTTTTGTTGCCATTTCTTTGAAGTATGTTGTCAGTTGCCTTTGTTTGTCTGGCGTGAAGTAAGCCATCTGGGCAGTTGTATTCAAGCTTGCACCCAGGAATGTAATTATTTGAGAGGGTACTAGTTGTGATTTCTTTTCGTTTATGGTGTACCCTAGGCATGTTAGAAGCCTTTTTACAAACGCCAGATGTTGAAGAAGAGTGTCCTTGTCCTCTGCTTGAATGAGACAGTCGTCCAGATAAGGATAAATTTGAATGCTTCTTTGCCTGCAGAATGCAATTACTGGCGCCAGGCACTTTGTAAAGACCCTGGGCGCAGTAGATAAGCCAAAGGGCAGTGCATAGAACTGGTAATGCAAGAAACCTGCTTTGAAGCAGAGGTATCTTCTGCATGATTCCCTTATTGGGATATGCAGGTATGCCTCTTAAGTCTAGAGTCACTAACCAAGCATTCTTGCCTAGCATAGGCAGTAGCTGTTGTAAAGTCAGCATTTTGAATTTTGAAATGTCCAGGAAAGTGTTAAAAATCAATGAGTCCTGTATTGGACGCCACGAATTGTCTTTTCTGGGCACCAGGAAAAGTCTTGAAAAAAAAACCTTGTCCTTTTTCCTTTTCTGGTACCGGTTGAATAGCCCCCATATCCATGAGGGACATGACTTGTTTCTGGGCCTCTACCCACTGGTTTTGTGGCAGATCCAGCCATCCGTTTGGAATTGGCAAAGTATGGAAATGAAATCTGTACCCCTGGGATACTATGTTTAATACCCACTTGTCCTGGGTAATTAACTGCCAATTTTGAGCATGAAGTGCTAGTTTTCCCCCCAAGGGGGCTGCCAAAAGATAAGTGCTTGGTGATGGTAGAGGAAAGTCATTGAGACTGCTTACTGTAGGGTTGTGCTTTGTTTCCTCCAGATTTGGAGGTGGAGGCACCCCATTACTTTGACCTGTAAGAACCCTGTGATTGGTATCTGGAGCCTTTTGAGCACCTGGATTTGCCCTGAGTGGCTCTGTTAGACACAGGAAAGGACCAATTTTTTGTAGGCCAGTGTCTACTAAACCTGGGTGGCTGCACTTGCAAGAAATCTTTTACAGTTTGCATAGATTTGGCTTTGTCTTCCATTTTCTTTAAATCCTCTTCTGCTTTATTACCAGAGTATCATGCTGCAAAGGGGCATCCAACAATTTAGCTTTAACATGATCAGGCAGATTTTGCTCCTTGGGCCAGGCATGCCTTCTAATCACAGATCCAGTAATGGCGGCCCTACAAGAGGCCTCCAAGGAATCAAAACCACATTGCAAAGTACGCTTTCCAACTTGTTCTGCTGAATGCAATAATTCATGTAACTCTATTTTCCACACAATCAGAAATCAACATAATTTTCTGTTTCAGTAAGCCCATAACATGCTGTTGATATTTAAGCATATGAAACTGGCAGTTGAAAGCCCTGATTGCCAAGGTTGCAGACGTATAAACCTTCTTACCCCATCTATCCAGCGCCCTGGAATCTCTATCAGAAGGGGTAGGATTCTTGGCCATAGAGGCCTTTACACCCTTGGGACCCTGAGAAATAGTTTCAGGATCAGCAGCAGGATTTTTAAAAAGAAATTTGTGGGAGTCAGGAACCCTGTAATATCTGTCTGGCTTACTAGGAGCTGGAGGGCAGGGAATCAGGAGCCATGCTTGATTCCGAGAACACATCAACAATGTCTAATACAGGAGGTCTTGCCAAAGGCCTATGTTGAGGAAGAGGAAGGAAATCCCTAAGCCTCTTTTTTGATTCAGAGAAGTCCTGACTCTCCCAGTGAAAATGTTCCCTTAAAGTATGTAAAGTCACTCCAAAAGAATAATCCTCAGGAAGAGATGCAGATGGGATGGATTCATCTGCATCAGAATCCTCATAGGGTGGAATAGAAAATTCCTGATCAGCAGTGGAATCAGAAGAAATGGAAACCTGATCTGAAGATTCATAATCAGTGCCTTGCCTAGGCCTCTTAGCCGGGGGTGGTTGGGAACCCCTGATCAAAATAATTAAATCCTCAGCCATTTTGATCATCTGTTTTTTAGGCATAGGGGCTGAGCACGTGGTTCATGCGTCATTTTTTTAGACACAGTTGTTGTTTTTGACCTTGTTTTTGTTGCTGCCGTCGGTTTAATATAAAAATGTTGAGGCCTGAAAACACCCTCAGAAGCCGGTGTCTGCTCAGCGTCTCTGGACCCATCTAAGGGAGAGACATCCATGGGTTCAATACTCTGAGAATCTCGCGGCATACTCCAAATGGGTCTCGGTAGAGGCCTACGACTCAAAAGTAGCGGGTATCAGGGGCTGTGAAAGTGCCTCACTGAGTACCGGCGAACCGGCGACTGGCTTAGGAGAAGCTTCGTCGTCGGTTTTGGACCTCGATGGTCTGTCTCTGTCTTTTTACTTGTGTTTTTTGTTAACTCCGGTAGTCGGATTGCTAACCGATGACATTTCGGGATAATTAAATCTTGAACCAAAGTATTTAGAAGCAAAAATATACAGACGCTTAATCGTGCATTGGTTAAATCTAGCACAAAACCGACAGCACGGCACGTTGTGATCTGGGCTTAGGCAAGGAATACAGTACAAATTAAAATCCTTATGAGGTATTTGCTTCCCACATGTAATGCAATTATTAACTTTTACTGACATTGGTAAAGAGCAAGAAAAAGTTTCCCCAACGGGGTACTTAGCTTTAGTTTGAAGACTTCGGTTCTGAAACTCGAACACGGAAATTTCAGGAGTCGGCCGACAGGCACTTGCGAACTTGCTTCTGCTTTGGGCACTGCGCGGGAAGAAAGACTGGGTAAAATGGCGTCGGCTGCATGTTTTATATCCCTGACAACCTGACGTCATGGAAGAGGAGAAAGCAAGGGTTGGGAGGGTGGCCTAATGGTCAAGGTGTTTGCCTTACAAACACAAGGTGCAGGGTTTGAGTCTCACAAGGGATAATTGGCTAAGCTTAAAATGGCTCGCAAGGGCAGTTAGCTTAGTACTAACCTATAAACCTATAAACCGATGCAGGACCCAAGACTTTGTTATTCAGGCCGACTGAGGGCAATCTGCCAGCAGATTACCCAAATGTAATGACTGCAACAGTGAAACATGAAGAACATCTAAAAATGCGTTTCCTGTATCTGTCCATCGTCCTGGAATCCTTATTAGGAGGATGGACAGTAGAAGAATTCTCTGACATCTCTTTCTTGTTGGCCGCTGCCACCACCATGGCATCAACAGGGACTCTTTTGGTGAGGAACGATTTCTCTTGAGGGGCAGTGATGAATTTATTGGGCCTCTGAGGGACTGGTTCCATGGTGTCAGGGGACTCCCACTCCCTTCTAGTGACCAGATCCATTAGTTCGTCGAAGGCGGAGAACCCAGGAGGTGGAGGGCTGAGACTCAAAGGCCTTCAGGAGCACCAACTCATCCTCAGTAGTGCGAATGGACTGCCAGTCGCCCCTCTGCTTAAGTATTTCTAAGATGTCTGCAAAGGAGACATCCTCCAAGGGGGAAAGTGGGGACCGTTCCGATTCCTCTAAGTCGGTGTGTGATGTCAAGGATTCCTGAGAGGAATCCAAATGCCTCCTCTTGCAGAGTCTCTTTCTGGGAACTTCATCAGTGGGGGTGGCTGGTGAAGTTTCAGTAGAGCAGGGTTCACCCAAAGGGGATACCTGAGGCTCCGGGTCTCGTTGCTTAGTAGGTGCTTTAGACGAAGAGGCAGAACTCGGCATATTTAGGGAGGAAGAGGAGAGACCTGTAGTGTGGGTCTGAACAGACAACACCCTCCTCATGGCATCAAAGGACTCGGCTCCACGAGTTCCACAACCATCAGATTTTCTGGCTCTGAAGGCTTGGGTAGGCTCGGAGGAGGAGTAGTCACAGGCAATGGGGTGGGAACAGGGTTCGAACTGAGTTGGGACGAAGCCGAGAGCAGTTTAGCCAATGCCGGGTTTTCCAAGAGCCTCTGTACCACACAGTCCACATCAATATCTGACATCCTTGAAGAGCGGGTCGAAGGGGCCGAAGAAGCTACAGACCTAAGTATTGGAGATTTTAAAGTCACCGATACCAGCTCCAAAATCAAAGGTTGGCTCCGAATCATCGGTTCGGCACACGGTTCCAAAGACCTAGGAACCGGTGACCGCACCTTAACTGAGGTGCTCAGAGCCAAAGACTTAGGCTCTGAGGACACCCGAGACAACTTCGACCCTTTCGAAGACTTGGAGGTCTGGTCGGACTTGTCCAAAGCTTCTTGAAACTCAGGTGTTAAGAGACCTCAATCAATACATTTCCTACGTCTCTCTAACAGAACTCTGCCACCAAAAGAGTGGAAGATGGAACAATCCTCCTGCAAATGGAGAGGTCCAAAACAATAAACACAAGAAATGTGGTTATCTGTTATTGACATTTTTTGGCCAGTCACATCTTTTAAATCCAGACATTTGCTTTTGGTCAGCCATCATGTCCAAGAGAAAGCACAATTATCAGATCCCTGATAATATCAAGTACAACAGTACTATCCAATCACAAGAAAAGAAACACATAGAAAACACAATTATCAAATCCCTGATAATATAAAGTACAGCAGTACAATCCAATAGTAATCAAATAACAATCTTGCCAAAAAGTGCGATAGAAGAAAAAGGAAGATCCCTGCACAACTATAGCAAAGGATGTAACCAACTGAAGAGAGGGCAAGGCCCAAGAGCAACTCGCTCCAATAAAACACACTAAAACAGGGACAAAGCCCTAAAAAAGATAGTATAACAAAGGAATACTGGTAGAAAAACAGATTATATATATATATATATATATATATATAAAGTAAACTTAGCTGTAGAAATACTTCTTAATAAACCTTCACTGGCTCGAGCACACTGAAGACTTGCGATCTGCTGCAGCAGCAAACTAGATCTGAGGGTTAGTCAGAGAGCATCATGGGATAGGTACTGTGCCTCGAGCTACTGAAAGATCTTGAGCTTGGAAAGCGGCCAACTCGGAGCCAATGGATCGGCTCCGTACCCACGTGTAAGAACAAACGGTGAGATTGAACAACTTCACATCATTGACTCTGATATTCGGGTTGGCTGAGGGCTATCACAGCAGGGATAACCCACAGGTGATGGCTGCAACAGTGAAATACACAGAACATCAACAAATCCATGTTGTCTTCTTCCATCTGCCTCAATAGATGGGATATATCAGACCAGAGGCCAGAAACTAAACACTGGTTCCAAGGACCAAGCTCTTCTCTCCCATAATGCACCACCACCCCTTCTCCCCTCAGATCATGTTTGCTCCCTAGTACATGACTATCAATCCTGAAACAGGAAATGCTATTACTAAACTGAATACTGTAATCTCACAGAGCAATAACAAAAGGACTGCAGATAAACAGAGCTCCAAGGAATGTCCTTTGGTTCCCGTAGGAGCCATAAAACAAAGTGTTGTGAGCCTGCTCTGAAACTATGGAATATCCTGCAGGATTCCCTTATGGGGATGTGGAGGTAGGCATGTTTTAGATGTAGGGTAACTAACCAGGCATTTTTTGTCAGCATTTTGAATTGGGGGACCACCAGGAAGGTGTTCAGAATGAATAGATAAAGGGTGGGCCGCCAAGTGCCCTCTATCCTGAGAACAAGGAATAGTCTGGAATAAAGGCCTCTGCCTGTTTGATCTGAGGGGGCAGGTTCTACTGCCCCTTGGGATAAGAGAGCTTGGACTTGTTTCAATGTCTCTGTCCACTGATTTTGAGGTAAGGTTTCCACCTTGGAACTGGGAGTTAGTAGAATATTGTCTGATCTGATTAACATACAGTGTTTGTTTGTCTCTTTCGGCTTTTCCCGGTTAGGGGTTGCCACAGCGGAACTCCGGTCCACTAATGATTGGCAGTAGATTTTTTACGTGCAGAGTTTGCCAGCCCTGATGCACAACCTTCAACGAAGGTACGCCCATTCACGCATGTCTCCACACAGAAGACGCTCTAGCTGAGAATCGAACGGTACAACGTCTTGCTGTGAGGCGACAACGCTACCGCAGCACCACCACCGCATTAATATACAGTGATTAACTAGAAATATATGGACTGAAAATCTCCCACACAGAGAAGTTTCTTAAACTGTTTTGAAAAATTATCTTTAAGACCCATTGGTCCTTTGTTGCAGAAATTCAATTTTCTAAGCAGAGGGAGAGCCTTCCCCCTAGCATTTGGTGAGTGAAGAAAGGGCAGGGGGGAAGAGGGAGTCATTGAGAGTTTTTGCCCTAGAGGGATGGCTTAGACCTCCCTGCCTTTGGAGTGGGAGTGGTCCACTGTTTGGTTCTCTGCTGTCCCTGGGATAGGAGTCTGGGTGGTCTGTCCCTGCGGGGCTTACCTTGTCCCCTGTCTGCTAGGTACAGGAAAGGACCAGTGTTTTGAGGAAAAATTCCTGCTAAATCTAAGAGGTTGTACCTCAAGGAAATATTTTACTGTTTGCATAGAGTTTGCTTTGTCTTCCATCTTTTTACGCACCTCTTCTGCATTTACACCAAACAAGCGGTCCTTATCCAAGGGTGCATCAAGTAATTTAGATCTGACATGACCAGGGAGAGGTTGTTCCTTCAACCATGCATGTCTCCTAATGACAGAACCTGACACTGCTGTACTGCTTGAGGCTTCTAGGGTGTCATATCCACAGTGTAAAGAGTGCTTAGCCACTTGACAAGTAGAGTGCAGTAAATCTGCTAACTCTTTCAAATTGGCAGAGTCGTGAAAGGTTGAAATCATTTGTTTTAATAGTTCCAAAGTGTGTTGTTGCTATTTTAACATGTGGAACTGATGGTTGAGTGCTCTGATAGCTAAGGTTGCAGAGGTGTATACTTTTTTACCCCATCTGTCCAGAGCTCTGGAGTCCTTGTCAGAAGGAATAGGATTCTTTGCAGAACTAGCCCTAGCTCCTTTAGGTCCCTGTGTAACAACCTCCAGGTCTGCAGCAGGATTTCTGTACAGGTATTTGTGAGAATCCGGTACTCTGTAATACCTGTCAGGTTTTCTGGGAACATGTGGGAGGGCATCAGGAGTTAAACTGGACTCATGGAAGACATCATCAACCACCTCTAAGATTGGAGGGATGGCCAAGGGTCTGTGCTGGGGTAGCTCTAGAAACTCTCTTAGTCTTTACATAGACTGACAGAAGTCATGGGATTCCCAGTGGAAATGTTCCCTGAGGGTGTGAAAGGTTTCCCCAAAGGAAGGATCTTCTGGTGGGGAGGCAGAATGAATGGATTCCTCTGCATCTGAATCCTCATAAGCAGTCACAGGTAGTTCCTCTTCAAAATCTGAAAATTCATACTCCTCAGAATCCTTTTCTGTCAGTATTTCAGGAGAAAGGTCTCTTTTCCTTTTAGAAGTTGTGGTCTGACTACCCCTGATAAAGGTGATAAGATCCTCCGCCATTTTAAGCATTTGAGCTTGGGGTGGTGGAGCAGGAGTAACATGGTGGCTAGGTGTAGTTTTCCTAGGAGTGGCCTTGCCTCTAGGCCTAAGAGTATCCATCGGTCTGAGAGAAACGGCAGTCAGAGGAGAAGATATCATTTTTTGTCTAGATTCAGTAGTGCGAAAGACCTCCTCGGAAGTCGGTGCCTGCGTCGTGGCTCTGGACCCAACCGAGGCACAGACAGCCAAAGGCTTGGAAGACGAAGAAGATTTCTGTGACATACAGGACTCCAAAAGGGTCTCAGTAGAGGCCTGTGAAGGTATCGAACTGGGCATCAGGGGCTGCGAAGGTGCCTCACTGAATTCCGGAGAACTGACGACCTGCTTAGCGGTAGAGTCGAGTGATCGGTCTCTTTCTTTATCCTTACGTTTTTTCGGAATGTCTCTGGATTGTTGGCTGACGGATGCTATTTTGGCTACAATAAGAGCTCTACAACGAATGTCTCTTGCATTAAAGAGGGCACAGAACCGGCAACGGGGGTTGTCGTGGTCTGTGTCTAAACAAGTGACGCAGTATGAATGGAAGTCTCGGTGTGGTATTTGCTTTCCACAGGTGAGACAATTATTAACTTTTTTGGACATCGGTTAGTGCAAGAAAAAAGGATCTCCAACAGGGTACTTAGCTTTAGATGTTTTCAGCTGTAATTCAAACTCTGGTAGCGACCGACCCGCACACTTGTGAACTGCTTCTGCTGCAGGCACTGTGCCAAGAAAGACTGTGTAATGGCTTCGGCTGCCTTCCTTTATAGCACCGATGACCTGATGTCAAACAGCAGTCAATGCAGAAAAACATTGACTCTGGTATTCGGTCTGGCAGAGGAGCTACCACAGCATGGATAACCCACAGGTGATGACTGCAACAGTGAAACAGTAAGAACATCAGTGGCAACATGGATGGGGAACACAAGGCAGGAATGTTGACATGGATGGAAGAAGACAACACTGATCTATCATTACAAGTACAAAACTTTCTTTCTTTTCCATCCCCTTCAACAGAGGGGACAGAGTCCCCAGCAAGAATAATCCTGGGAGGTACTATGGAAGGATATTCCAGAGAATGGCAGAACCAAAGAAAGTTCTGGATCTGGATTGAAAATTGAACATTTAATAAGAGACAAAAATGAATTGTAGGCCATGTAGCTGCAGCGGTTGCAACTGCACTACTAAAATGTGACTTTGGTTTAGAGGGCTGGGGAATCCCTTCGCCCTGTAAACAAAGATGTTACAATATGACAGGCACCTGGACATGGTAACCTTAAACACATCATAACCCAATTTAACTTATGAAAAGGAAACAAATGGTTGATTATGTTTTCTAAAGTCCTTTATATGGTGTAAATAAAAACAAAGTTTATGGTGAATATGCAAAGAATGGCGTAGTTGTTCATCGTTATTTGAAAAGTTTGGAAAGAACACAGGTAGGTGTATAGTGCGGTTTAAGCTAATTTTGGAACAAAGGCCAGATTAGTACTCAGGAGAAACCCTATTGCTATGAAAATAAATAAATACAGAGGCTTACATGATAAAGCTTGTAACTCTAAAATCCTCCTGGCTGTCACCACTACCACCAGAATGTTTTTCAAGACAGAAATTTTAGATCTGCTAAAGCTGCAGGTTCAAACAGCACCTTGGTAAAACTCTGTAATAAGATTATGATGCTGCAAGGGGGCATGGGGTCCCGCTCAACAGGGGACATTAAAGAAAAGCACCTCTTAAGAACGCTTTGGAAAGCCTCAAGGAAGCAATGGAAGGATACTGTTCTCCCACATGAAAAATAGAAATGGCAGCTAACAACACTTGAATAGTAGAATAACTAACTCGTGAATAGAAGAAACCCACCAGGAAATTCAATATGGACTGCAAAAGAGGCAATGAAAATCATTTTTGTCTTGCACCAGGCAGCTTTCTGAAAAAACATGACAATGACAGAAGTCAAAGGGTAAGCATACAGGAGTCCCAAGGGCCAAGTATGGACAAACGTGTCCCATGGGGACTGTCCACCCTGAAGGATCGGATGACACTGATGGACTGAGGGACCACTCGTGTGGTAGAAAAAGACTGACTTGCTCATCTTTTCCACTAACATACTAGACCTGCCCAAGATATGCACTGCAACAAAAAAGCACTTGGAAGACACTGCTTACAGTCACAACCTCATGGCTTCTCAACACAAAGGATATGGACAGGTTCCACTTTGTTTGCTGATGTACTAGACCACAGACATACTGTCCATCTCTACTGTTATCAAACTTGTGGACAGGCAATCCTGAAAGGCCTGGGACCAGGTACCTTGGACTGTTCTCCCTTCGAACCTCCCCCCCCCCGACACTCCAGAGGAGAGGTATTTGTAGTTACAGAGGCCCTTGGATTGGAGTGGGATCAAAAGGGACGCTTCAAGAAATGCAGAGGTTGAGAAGTTGGCTTCTGTAGCTACCTTAAGGATAAATGACAGGTTAGTTCTGAAAGAAACCCTTTCCCTGTGGAAAAAAATACAAGGAGAAGAAGACATAACCTGAAATTCAGAAACCTTCCTGGCTGACATAAAAGCTACTAGGAAAACAGTTATCCAGGATAGGAACTTCAGCTGAGCTGAGGAAACTGGCTCAAAGAGTGTTTTATTTAAGGCTTCCAATACTAGATTCATATCCCAAGGAGGTAGACAGTCTTTGGTGGGTAGTCTAAAAAGAAAGATTCCTTTCGTAAAGGCCTTGCAAACCTTGTGAGATGCCAAAGAACGGTCAAAGAAATCTACATAAAAATTGGAAATTAATACCAGTTTACCCTTAATTACTGAAAAACTAGTGCCAGATTGGAAGATAGTCTCCAGGAAATGGAGTACATTGCAAATGGTGGCAGAGAATGGGGGGATATGTTGATTATAAGCCCAAATGGAGAATCATTGCCATTTAATGTGGCGGATTCTACCAGTGGACTCTTTCTATGAATCAGCGAGGATTCTAACTACCTCCCCATTGGGAGACAGTGATCCATGACCATTACTGGAACTGGAGAAACCAAGCAGTTAGTTTTAGATTTGGAATTTCCTGGTGAGGCTTCCCATTTGGGTGAGTGACTAGATTCAGGATGGGATCCAAAATGCTGTCTCGGGAGGGGGAACCATATCTGTCTGGGCCAGAAGGGACTATAAGAATGACTGTTGCCTTGTACTTCATTGCTTTCTGGATAAATCTAAGGATGTGAGGAAGTGTTGGGTAATTTTGAAGTAGCCCTGGAAGCCATTGCTGAGACAAAGCAACCTTCACAGATTATTCCAGTGCAGAAATGAAAGCAAAGAACTTGCTACACTTGGTGTTGTATGGAAAAGCAAAGAGATCGCAGCAAGGAGTGCCCCAACGATGAAAATCTGAGAGGTTATTGTTGGCTTGAGAGACCATTCTTGAGGTGTGAGAAGAGTCCTGCTGAGCTTGTCTGCCAAGGAATGGGAAACACCACAGACAAGTGCTGCCAACAACATAGTAGTGTGAGGCCATCTCCTACTGCCAGACCCTCTCACCTTCCCGACCCAAGGGATAATATATCTGGCTCCTCCATGTTTGTTGATGTAACAGACTACCATCATATTGTCTGTTTGTATGGAGATCACAACTTGGGGAAGATGGTACACCTCACACACACACAATATTTCTTGTGGCTTGGAGAAGAACAAAACAAGGGCTGATACTAAGTCACTTAAGGTAGACCAGAATCTCAGTGAGTTGGGTTTTATTTTGTAACGTACAGCCAAAGTTTGAAGTAAAAGTTTCCAGTGACAATTATCAAACATACTAGGACTTAGTACCCAATAACTAGATTTGCAAGAAAGTAAATCTGTAATTAATGAAAAAAGTTTGAATTATCATAAATTATTTTATAGAAAGCTGAAATAGTTTAAAAAAAAAAAAAAAAAAAACAACCAGCATTTGATAAGTGGACGGGAATAACACAGTATTTATTTGTTACGTTTAGAGAAGAAAGTACAGTTGTGTAAAATCTCACCACAACAGTAAGTGTCCTTCTCTTCACTGCTGCAGAATTCTTCACAGTAAGGATCTCCTGCCAAGGACAGCTCAACGTCTGCCCAGTATTACAAATTCTTTAGATCATGTCTGCGCTGTACATCACATGTATGCTTCCGATACAGAAGGAAGGGCATTCCCTTTACAGGATAAAAAAGGCTATGCACATCCAGAAGGAAAAAATCCAGATGGAAAAGGGAGACCCTCAGCCAGGAGGGGAACCAAAACAAAATCCAGAAGAAAAAAGTGTTGGAGAGAGGGAGTGAAAACTCCAACAGTAAGAGAAGGACATCTACTGTTATGGCAAGATTCTGCACAACTGTACTATGTCCTTCTATATCACTGTTGCAGTATTCTGCACAGTAGGAAAAGTACAAAAGGACTGGGAGGTGGAAGGCTGGGAACAGCCCTCAACACACTCATGCAGAACGGCTCGAGCAAAACCTGCTCTGGTCCTAGAAACCATACCCAGTTTATAATGCTTAATAAAGGTATGCACTAAAGACCAATATCAGCTTCAAGTATGGAACTGGTGTCCAACCCTTGAAGAAAGCACCAGAAGAGGCAGAGGCCCTAGTGGAGTGAGCTCTAATAGAAGGACAGACATTTCCCATGAAAAGAATTCATCATCATCCCCCTTTTTCCCATTTACATGAGGTCGGGGTATCGTATTAACAGTCACCAACTCTCTCGATTCAGTGCCACTCTCCTGCCTTCTTCAACACTCATGCCTGACTGTCGCAGATCTTCTTTCACACAATCCATCCACCTCTTTGCTGGACGCCCTCGCTTCCTCTTACCTTCTTCCTGTCTGTCCCAAATCTCCCTCACCAGATTGTCTTCTGCTTTTCTACGCATGTGCCCATACCATCGTAATCTGTTCTCTTTGATCTTTTCTGCAATTGCAGCTACTTTGGCTTCTGCTCTTATGTCCTCATTTCTTCGCCTGTCCCGCAGTGTGCATCCTACCACCTTTCTCAGGCACTTCATTTCCATCACCTCTAGCTTCTTCAACTGTTCTGCCTTTACTGCCCAGGTTTCTGTACCATACAGTAGTACTGGTCGCACCACTGTCTTGTAAACCTTACTTTTCAGCTTCTTTGGCATTCTTCTGTCATAGACTACACCTGATACTCGTATGCCAGTTGGCTGCAGCCCCTCTGATTCTAGCTTTGACCTCTTCATTCAGACTACCCTTCTCCTCAACCACCCCTCCCAGATACTTGAAGCTGTTTACCTGTTCCACTATCTTCCCATTTATCTATATTCTCAGCTTCTTCTGATTTCCCCAATCTGCTGCCATTACCACTGTCTTATCTGTGCTAAGTTTCATCTCATGTGCCTTCAGATTTGCATTCCATTCTCCTATCCTTTGCTGAAGTTCTAGATCAAAGTCTGCCTGTACTGCCACATTGTCTGCATACAGCAGCTTTGTTGCTCGGACCCCTCCAACCTGTTTGCTGATGTAGTCCATTACCAGTATGAACAGCAGTGGGCTTAGAGCTGAACCCTGGTGTACACCCACTCCCACTGGGAACCCCTCAGTGAGGCCAAACACTGTTCGTACTTGAGTCACTGGGTCCTTGTACATAGCCTGTACTAATTCTACCAATGTTTCTGGGACTTCAAACCACCGCAGTGCTGCCCAGATCAGCTTTCTTGGGACCTTGTCATATGCTTTCTCCAAGTCTAGGAAAGCCCAGTTTGACTCTCTCCTCTTCTCTAGTTTCTTCTCAAGTATCTGTCTCAATGCAAACATCGGGTCAATTGTGCTGCATCCTGATCTGAATCTGAACTGTTCATCTCCCATCTTACATTCTACTATTCTGCGTATCCGTTTATCAGTCACCCTCTCCAGAACTTTCATGCAATGTGGTAGGAGTTTGATGCCTCTGTACTGTCCACAGTTGTGGATGTCCCCTTTGTTCTTGTACACTGGCACGAGTATGCTTATTCTCCAGTCATCTGGGATATGCCTTTCTCTCCACACTTCAATTAGTACCCTCAGGAGCCATTTCTCCCCTAGCTCACCCAGCATCTTTATCATATCTGCTGTGACCTCATCTGAGCCTGCTGCTTTCCCTGACTTCATTTTCCTTAGTGCTGCTCTTACTTCTTCTAAGCTGGGCTCCTCTTCTACTCTCATTGTAGGCTGTTTCTGGGGCAGTACCGCTTCTGTGGGGTTTTCTTCATTCAGAAGCTGCTGGAAATACTCCTTCCATCTGCCTTTGATGCCCTGTGGGCTGGTAAGCAGGCTGTTGCTGGAATCCCTTATGAAGGGTGTCTGACCATCTTCTTTATCTTTCTGTCTTTGCCTTGCAACCTTCCTGCACTTCTGCATTCCACCACCAGCTTTCCTTATGTACCTTATTTCCATACCTGGCTCGGCCACATATCTTTTCTGTAGTCCTAACACATGCTGTTTTTAGGCGCTGCCACTCTTCTTCAACTCCACCTATTTCCTCCTCTTCTTGGGGTGTTAGAGCCCTGAGTAATTCCTTGAACTGCTGTACTTTCTCTCCAGTCAACATCCAGGTCTTCAGCCTGGTCTCTGTTGACCTTAGAGCCTTCTCTGACCACTGCTTGCAGCTGATTGTGGCAACTACTGGTTTATGCTGTGAACCGACTGTTTCACTGGGGATGACTTTGCAATCATGGATTCTACCCCAGTGCCTTTTCCTTACTAGGAGAAAGTCTACCTGAGTTGCATGTTGGCTACTCTTGTATGTGATCTTGTGACTGTCTCTCTTTCTGAACCATGTGTTGGCTACTATCAAGCCATTTGTCAGACAGAAGTCTAGAATGGCTTCTCCTTCTTTATTCCTATTGCTCCACCCATGTGGACCCAGGCAGTCCTCATATCCTGCTCTGTCTGTCCCAATATGTGCATTTAAGTCACCCATTATCAACACCAATTCATGTTGTCCTGTTTTATCTAGTAGGTCCTGCAACTGCTGTCTGAATGCACTCTTTTCCGCACTATCACAACCCTGCCGTGGGGCATAGGCTGAGATTATGAATACTGTCCTATCATTACACTGGAGTCTGATTGCCATGAGTCTGTCATTAATTCTGATGATATCCCTCACTGACTTCTGAAGCCTCTGTCTCACCACAATTCCTACACCATTTCCAGCCTGTCCACCACCTGAGTAGTAGAGTCTGGATCCCAAGCCAAGTGGCTTTGTTGCACTGCCCTTCCATCTCGTCTTTTGGATACATAGGATGTCCAGCCTCCTCCGTATCATCATGTCATCCACTTCTAAGCCGCGTCCTGTCAGTGAACCTACATTAAGCGTAGCAATTCTCAGTTCATCTTTGGCAGAAGACTTATTTTTTCCCATGAAAAGAATAACAAAAAGAAATGGCCTTAGATAACCAGGAGGAAATGGTTTGCTTAGAGACAGCAAAATCCAATGTCCTGTGTTGAAAAGAAACAAAAAGCTGGTCAGATTTCCAAATTGCCTTTGTTTTATCCAAATAACATCTGAGCTGTCTGTGCAATTCCAAGGTATGCAGGACCATCTCAATAGCAAACTGAGAAGGAAAAAAGGAAAGGAGTTAAACTACTGATTTAAAACGCAATGACCATCTTGGGCATAAAAGAAGGATTAGTATGAAGGGACACCCTCTCCCTGCGGAAAAAAAAAAACAAAAAAGGAGTAATGGCCATAAGGACCTGAAGCTCAGAAATCCTCTGAGCAGAAGAAAGAGCAAATAATAAGACAGTCTTCTATAATATTGCAGAGAAGCTGAACCTGCAGGCTCAAAGGGGGCCTGGGTCAACAAAATTAAGGTACCCAAGGAGGAGGAAAAGGCTTTCTTGGGAACTTAAGAAGCAGGACATCTTTGAGAAACTGTTTGACCTCAAAGTGAGAAGCCAAAGGATGATCCAAGGGCAAACAGGCAGAAACAGCTGACAAATGCGCTTTACAGAAGAATAAGTCAAACCAGACTGGAGCAGCTCATACAAACAGGAGAAACCCAGAAGGACCTCCTTTGAAAAAAGGCTCTTCGTTATGAGCATGGCACCAGACAAAAAAATCTCTTCCACTTGGTTATACTGGACTTTTTGCTTGCAAGTTTTCCTGCCTCAAGTAAAACTCTGAGCATGTCCTCAGAAAAAAGGCGCCTAAAAGGGATCACAACCCTATCACCCACAATGTCAGATGAAGAGTGGACAAATGAGGATGGAGGACTAATCCTTATCCTGTATAAGGAGGTGGTCCAACCAAAGAGGTAACTTATGATGATTGCCCCTGGCCAGATGCATTAAGTAGGGGAACCAATGCTGTCTTGGCCAAAAGGGAGTCACTAACAAGATTTCTGGGCAGTCCAGCTGAATCTTCTGGAGGACTCTTGGAAGTAGGGGAAGGGGATGGAAGGCATAGAAAAACATCCCTTTCCAAGGAAAAGAAAGAGCATCTGACTTTCACTCCAGATGGCATGGCACTCTGGAACAGAAAAGAGGGAGCTACCTGTTCAGAGGGGAGAAAAAAAGCTCTATCTGAGGAATACATTTTTCTGAACATAGTCCATCAGTGGGTATCTGTGAAGCATCCATTTGTGAGCCTGTGTTTTGCACCTGCTCAAAGAGTCTGCCACTAGATTTTGCTCTGAGGGAATATACACTACCTGAAGAGTTAACTGATAACTGACAGCCAGATCCCAGGCCTGAAGAGCCAACTTACAGAGAAGGTAAGACTCTGTGCCCCCTGTTTGTTGACATACTACATTTCTCGTGCTCTCCATGTAAACTGTCAGAAGGCCTGGAAACAGCATGGGTTGAAAAGCCTAAAGGGCCAGAATCACAGCTGTCATGCCTTTGATGTTGATATGATCTGCCTTCTGATGGGGCGGCCAAAGATCTTTAACTTTCAGATTACATCAGGAAGCAACCCCATCCTATGTGTGAAGCATCAGTGAAAAACTCTTGAAAAGGAACTGAAGAAAGAGCAGGCATGGGTTGAGGAAAAGTTGCTAAATTCACAGACTCGAAGTCCTAGTTTAGACAAGGAAGGAAAGGCACACTGAAGTCCAGAGGGTGGCAATGCTGAAGCCAAAATGAACTGAGGTACCACTGAAGTTTCTGCATGTGCAGTTTGGCAAGAGGGAGTACTGGAATAGAAGAGGCCATGAATCCCAGGGATCAAAGAAACACTCTGGTTGGAATAACAGGCAGATGAAGAAGAGACTAAAAGAAAGACATCAAGGACATACTTTTGGAGGAGGAAGAGAGGCCGACATTGCCACTGTCTGAATCTTGCAACCCCGATACACATGATAATGACAGGGAGTGAGGACAGACTTTGGAAAGTTGAAAGTGAACCCCAGACTTTGGACGAGAGATGTGGCGAACTCCAGGATCCTGTAACAGGCAACTGGGAGAAGGCGTCTGAAGCAACAGGTCATCTAGATACAGAAAAATCTGAATGCCTTGGAGCATGTAAGAGGAATTACAGGAGCTAGACATTTTGTGAATACCCTTGGGGCAGCAGAGAGGCCAAATGGCAAAGCAGAGATCTGAAAATAAGAGGAAGAAACATAAAAACCTCCTGAAAAGAGGGTGAATAGGCATATGAAGGTAAGCATCCTTCAGATCCAAGGGCACCAAAAAGCCTGCAGTAGTACAAGGGGAAACAATGTTTGAAGAGTAAGCATCTGAAAAGAAGGAACCAAAAGAAAGGTGTTGAGCACAGAAAGATCCAGAATAGGTCTTCAAGTGTCCTCCTTTTGAGGAACCAGAACATCCTGGAGTAAAATCCCTTTCCTATTTGTGAAGGAGTGACAAGCTGAATATTTTCCTGGTCCACCAGGAACACAAGGACCTCTGAGAAATGAGGAAGTTTTTCCACATGAGATTGGGGAATCCTTATAAAAAGGATAGGTTGACATCCACACCATGAAGTAACCCTGAAGGATAACAGAACCCAAGAATCCAAGGTGATGACATGCCAGTTTGGAAAACAGAGGGAGAGCTGAAGGGACAAGGGAACCTACCCGAGATGTACGCTTGTCAGATGAAGGAGGCTTCTGAGCCACAGAAGCCTGAGAAGACATAGCAGGAAGAGCTCGCCTACCATCCTTCCTGTCTTTGGTGGCCTGATGAGGCTGCCTGTGAACAAAGCAGACCTAGTATGACAGTTCCTCTAGAAATTGCGGATAGGGGACAGAAAAATATGTTTAAGATCCTGCAAAGCTTTACATTTTTCCTGAAGAGACAAACATATCAGGGGCAGCAATCCCAAAAAGATTTTTATTATCTTAAGGGGAATCCAGCAACTTGGCCTTAATATCTTCAGGTAAAGACTGCAGGCAAAGTCAAGAATAATGGCTAAAGACAGACACTCTGGAAGATGCATCAACAGCATCATAGCTACACTTGATAGAGAGACAAGCCACTTGAAAGGTAGAATCCAAAGCAGATAAAGCAGAAGATTTTGATTCAGAATCAGAGAGGTTGGAAATAGCCCAACAGGCCTGGGCAATCAAGGCAAGTGCATATCTGGTCATATGGGTCTGGTAATTGATGTCCCAAAAGGCCAAAGCAGAAGCAGTAAAAACCTTATCAATCCTCTCCATTGCCCTACTATTTAATCTGAAGGAAGAAGCTTGAAGAGGGCAAAAGTTTAGAAGGCTTGTCAGAGGACACTGACACCACAGCAGGGTCAGCAGAAGGACAGTTAAATAAGAAATGACAATTCTCCGAAACCTTACAAAATCTGTCAGGTTACTATATAGCAGAAGGCTGAGAATCAGGAGACTTAAAAGCAGCTTTAAAGGTGTCTAACAAAGGAGCCAACACAGAAGGTACTGTAGAAGGTTTATGAATGTCCACCTGAAGCAGCTCATAATACATTTTGTGGATATCAGATACTTGAGAAGAATCCCATTTAAGTATTCCATCATTCTAGCTACAGCATCTTCTAAAGACAATTCCTCAAAAGGAGACTCATGAATAACTCTTCTTCATTTGAACAACAAGCCAAAAGGAGAAGGCATCTGGAAAGAGTAGAACAGGGGACCCATCATCAGACTCTGAATCCTCATCTGAGGAATTGGATTCCCTAGTCCATTTGGAAGGAATAGAAGTTCAAAGTGGAGCTGGCACAGAAACCACTTGGGGAGGCTTCAGGGCCATTAAGTCATTAAACAGGCCCTGTATAAACTCCTGCCATTCCCTTTGAGGATCCTTAAAGTGTACAAAAGCATGCTTTGTCGTCTGCTTTTTATTGGTAGGGATGTCAGCCCTAACAAACACCACAGGTTCCAACCCTTAACGAGTTTCAGTAAAAGTACCCAGAAAGTCTTCCCTGACCAGAATTTAAATAATCCCTCTAGGGCCCTTCAAGATGATCAACAGCGGTTCCCTCTTGACAGCCTGAACAGATGCCTGCAAAGCCTCAGAGGCCATGCAAAAGGAAGGATCCAAGCCAGACTTTGATGGGATCAAGGTAGAGGGATCTGACGTAGACATTGGGTGGCCTATAGAGCTATCACCCACTTCTAGACAAACGTCTGGTGGAGGTTGGACAGCCAAAGAATCTGGCTGAGATTTCTTGACCTTCTTACTTAATGTTACCTCGGGGGTGAGAAAATTCCGCCATGCTACTTTGGGCTAACAACTTAAGTCTCTGATTCTCAAGACAGATGGCTGGGGAAGACAAGCAACTTCTAAGAGTCTTAGGCACAAGAGCTTTACAAATGCTACAGTATGTATGCTTGTGGGGAAACACCCAGACAAAAATAGACATTGTTCGTGACAATCCTTATGTTGAATCTGTCTCTCACACTGACATTTTCCCTAATGGGATAACATGAAAACTAGGTAACCAAAAAAGAATACCAAAGAAAAAAAGATCCCAATAGGGCACTTATCTGATGGCAAAGTATTCAGCACAGCAAAAGGGTGCTCAGACCAATGAGTGATGATGGCGTTCAAACTGGCGGAAAAGAGTTCATTACATGTTCCCCACTTAGAGAATACAATGTGGAACAAGAAGACAGGGTCTTAGTCAAGGTCTGTCCAAACCCAGGAAGATGTAAAATGACAACTTAGATGCCGAAGAAAGGATGGATGTTGAACCAGACGAAAATGAGGCAACATGGATCTATCGTTATGTCAAGTACATAACTTTAATATCCAATGTTGTCTATTTTCGTCCAACTGAATGTTTTGGACAGATTCAAGAGCTGCCTAAAAAGGGCTTGGGAGGGCTCAAGGAAAGACATTCCTGAGAATGGCAGATCCAAAGGATGCCAAGCTCTGGACTGCACATGTAATTTACAATGGGATACAAAACTGTGAACTGTTGACCAAGTTGTTGGTGCATAGATATCAGTAATAGGAACATTTTCGCAAATATAATTAAGGTGGCCATTGCTCTGGTGGTGACAACCTTAGGCTTTAAATGCAAAGACAACGCATTTGTTTTATAAACAAAAGAAATGCAGTCTGCCAACCATTTAAAAATGTGACTTTTGATGCATGTTGGCCAAGTTTCATTTTGGAAAATGAAGCAAAAAGCTAGTTTGATTTCCTGAGGTCTTTAGTACCATGCAAGTAAAATCTGAACCGTCTGTGGTCTACTAATGTAAGAATGTTTTCACCTTCGGTGCAAAAATTTGGAAAAAAACACAAATCAGTCAATGTGTTGATTTAAACTCATTTCAGATGTCACCTTTGGGAGAAAGGAAGGATTTGTTCTTAGTGACACACTATCCTTGTGGAATATGAGAAAAGATGGCTTGCAATGAGAGCACATGCAGCTCCGAAAGTAGTCTAGCAGAGGTGATGATAATCAGAGAAATGGTCTTCCAAGAAATGTTTTTGAGTCAAAGATTAAAGCAGCAATGCGATATCCCATGGAGAGACTGGATCTCATACAGGAGGTCCCAACAAGAAAGTTCCTTAGAGGAAATCTTTAGCTAATCTGAGCAAAGCAACAGATGAATCATTATGCTCCCATGTGATAATTTGAAATGGCAGCCATCTGAACTTTTATAGTACAATAAATTGAACCCTGCCTAAAATGTTCTGAAAGAAATTCTACCAGACAGGTGAGTCAGTAGATTTGTAATGCGATCCAGTACCCATGGTGGGCACAGTAAGTAAGGCCAAAGGAAGAGGAACATACCTGCTAGGGTCACAATGGGCAAATGAGGATCACTATGATCTTGCACCTTGTGGCTTTCTAAATTAATTTTGTTAGGAGAGGCATTGATGGAAAATCATACAGGAGTCCTGGAGCAAAATGTGGAGTAATGCATTTCGTGGTGACTGTCCCTGTGGAAAGACAAGGGCAAAGTAACTCCTCCATTTGTCATTTACGTAGAGGTTGCAGCAAGGTTGGCCCCAATGGCTGAAGTTGTCTGTTGCCACTGTTTGAAAAACAGCTTGGGAATAGGATATCTCTGCTCAACTTCCCTGCTATATACTCAATGTCCCAGGAACGTGGGTTGCTACCAGAAAGTGATGGGAAAACATCATCCACTGCCAGACTCGCATGTCCTACTGACAAACAGGATATGAATGTGGTCCACTCTGTTGTTGTACCATACCACTGACATACTGTCTGTCTGGATAGAAACACCACCCTTGGGTAGGAAGTCTTGAAATGCCTATAACACTAGGAGAACTGCTCTCACTTCCAAAACATGGATGTGAAGTTTGGCCTCCACTGATGACCATGTTCCTTGGACCGTCTTCCCTTTTAAATGCCCCCACCCACCCTAGAAGGGAAATGTTCATGGTTATTATGGCCTAGGAACAGGTTGGCAGAAAGGTCTGCCCTCCACTACTGACAGACAAGTTATCCACCAACTTATATGGTTTCTGCATACTTGAGTGAGACATATTCTGGTGTTTACGGGTGAACGCTCTGTGACCATTGGATGGACAGTGTTCAATGCAGTACTCTCATGAGAGATTTTGCTATTGGGACTAAAGTAATAGTAGAAGCTGTGAAGCCCATGCACTGGCCCAGTAATCAAGGAGCCTCAATCCTCACCACTAGCACCAGTGAGGGGCCGTGCACACTGGGAGGATAACAAGTACATACACAGTAAAGTACAATTTCCCTTAAGAGCACAAAGAGATCACAGTCAGTCTGGGGCTGGTTTCTCCCTTTCTCTCCAGATCCCCAATAAGACTCCCCACTAACACAACTATAAGGTTCAGATCTCAGCCTAGCGGTCAAACCAAACCCACCAGCACATTCCCTGTCCAACCAGTGCTTTGTGTCCCTGCCGAAGTATCTGACACACACACACACTTTGAGATATGAATTATATACAAACATACAGACACTCCTGGGGAGGGCTGGCACAGGTTCCCCAGTTATACCTCATCCTGCCCAGACTATAAGGCATAAATCACTGCCACCAACCACTACTTATCAGCTACTATAACGCCCTTCCCAAAGGGTGACCAATTCCACTGCGTGCTAATACTGTTATCCAAACAGTAAGTGTAGGCTAAGGCTATTAGAGTGGCTTATACAGTATCATCAAATACATGCAAGTACACTGAGAGCTTAAATTATCTCTACACAAAACAGCCACAGTTGAAAGGTTTAAAAATATTTAATAATAAATAATAAAAACACAAGACAATATTTATTATTTTAACACAATGACATTACAAAGTTCAGAAACCACAGAAAATACTTTAAAACAATATTGTAGGATAGTCTGACAAATATAAAAAAAACAGCTAGACTAATCTGGTTAAATTCTTATCTAACTTTAAGAGACATCACTGTTCTAAATACTATTTACATACAGAACAGGCAATTGCTGGTGAGTGGATGCTCTTACTAGATCCAAGACATGATACAAAAAGCTCTTCTTTCTTTCTGAGATAGCCCTTAAATTGATAATACACAGTACTGCTGTTAATTTCAGATTACATCATTCTTGACACCTCTGCTGAAGTTTCCCAGGCTCAGAGAACTTAAAATTGTAACATTTCCTATTTGTAATCTGCACCTGCCAGGAAGCCACAGCAATAAAAGACACTTTACATGTAAAATCTAGTAATTATCTCTCTCAGAACAATAGAAATAATTTTGTAGCCTAGTCATCCTGTCGCCCATCTTGAGATAATCTGGCTTTATAACACATTGTAAAACTCTTTATCAGCTTATTTTCTTAGAGTTTGCCAGTTAACTCTGTATGTCCCAGTTTTCTACCAAGAAAACATACATTACATAGGCATAGAATTTACACCCATTTCTGCTTTCGTTTAGCAGGGTGCACTGTGGTTACATTTTTGAAGTTTAGCACATAACAGTTTTCTTATATTTGTAAGACAAGCCTGTGGATCTTATTAATATTTACAATGACATAGAATTATTTGCAAAATTCTATCTAGCTAAGCTGGCAGCCTTCACAGTAAGCTATAAGGCCCAGCAGATGGAGAATCATTTTTGCCTGTAGAAAGGCATAATGAAATACATGAAAGGCTACTAGTCAAAGACAGACACTCATAATGGAAAGTTTGGCAACTTGTCGGATTCTGTCTGTCTGGCATCCTATAAATTCTATTTGCTGCATGGGCGACGTTTTGCTCTTGATGTGACTTAATTCTATTCCCAACTGGTCTGGAAGTCTGAAAAGAAAAGTCTGTTGATTCAATAGTAGATGCTTGGAGGTAGCAGTTAGAAGCCGATCATTTAGAAATGACAAGACATGGCTCTCGTGCAGTCATAGATGAGCTGCTATCAACTGCCAAAATCTTGGTGAAGACCAGGGGGGCTGCGATGAGTCCAAACAGCAGTGTTCTGAATTGAAAGTGATAGGATCCCAAGCAGGAAATGGAGTAATCTCCTGGACTGCATCTGAATCTTGATGTGGTAGTAGGTCAAGGGTGGCTCGTGCTATAGGACCTGCAGGACTGCAGACCCCCCCACCTGTAGAATAAAACAAAATTGAAAAATAAAATAAAAAAATTCACGGACTCCACGCATGCGTGCATGGTTTATGACTGCTGTGTTATGCAGACCAGAACTTCATACACGCATGAATGCTCATTCCAGAGCTCCAGACTACTCTGCTAGGCAGTCCGGATAGGGAAGGCAGGAAACTCCGCCCTTCCAGCCCAGAGGTCTACGCGGTGAAGACAGCACAGACCTGAAGATCACTGGACTGCATCTCCCGCAGGATGGAGGCTCCAGCCTACTTCTCGTGGGACAGGGTGCTCTCGCGGGCATGCCAAAGGACTTAGCTGGAGAGTATCGGCAGCCGTTTTGTGGAGGACTTTAGCTGCAAACAGGAGGATTCGTGGATCGGCTGTTTTATGGAGGACAGGATGTGTGTGTGTGTGTGTGTGTGTGTGTGTGTGTGTGTGTGTGTGTGTGTGTGTGTGTGTAAAATGCCCCAGCTGCTACACGGTGGTGGGTAGACAATAAGGCTTGAACCCTGTACCTTGAGCCCAGGTGGCAGGAGCCTGAATTCCCTACCCACCACCATTTGTAAAAACATTGCAGATTTTTCCCTCATACTTGTTCTGTTCCTCATAAAATCTGGGGTTTCTGTATTTCTGTAACCTTGCAAAGCCAGTAGTGCATTGGTGCAGTGGTAGCACTGTTGCCTGACAGCTACAGGTTCTCTGGTTTGATTCTTGGCTGTGGTGCCTTACCTTCTCTGTGGAGTCTGTATGCCCTCACTGTATTTGTTTCCTCTAGTGTCCTCCCTTACAAAGACATGTGTCTGTCTGGAGTGTTTCTCCCTGGGTCTCTGCTAAAAAGTAGCTTTTGTTCCAAGTCAGACTTTCCTGGTTAACAAATGTTAAAAATGACACGCATTGAATATCAGACTTCATATTCTTCAGAAAGTGCATGGTAACACAAAAGCTTTTATTCTAGCAATTTTCTAAGTGTATAAGATGGATATTTGAAATGTGTCCCTATTTTTGGGACTGTATTACCCCATTATTGGCTTCATCCAGGTTTTTTGTGCTAAGGTTGAGAGCTATGGTAAGAACTGAATTCACTGAATATGTTTGGGGGCTATATTCCTCCATTACTGGCTTTGTCCGGGTGTTTTTTGCTAAGAGATTGAGAGCTATGATGAGAACTGAATTCACTGAATGTTTGGGGGCTGTATTCACCCATTACTGGCTTTGTTCAGGTGTTTTGTGCTAAGAGGTTGACAGCTGTGCTATGGTGAGAAATGAATTCACTAAATGGTAGCCATTTAAGTTTCCGTCTTCCTCTTTCACAAAAACAGCTGATTTGGCATAGTGGTATGTTGCTCTGACTGTTTTGCACGGGGTTCTGGGTTTAAGGCTTGGCAGTGAAATGTATGGTGGTAACACAGCATTTTATTCTAGCAACTTTCCAACATTATACAATCAATGTTTAAAATGTGTCCATGGTTTTTGGGCTTTTGTCCTCCCCATAATAAACTTTGGCTTTTTCCAGATTTCTTTGTGCTGCAAAGTTCAGAGATACAGCTGAGTGAGTAGATTTTACAAGAAGCTGAGAGCTGCAGGGGAGCAGAAGTTTAGTGCTGCTTATGCTGAGTCTGCTTGCCTTGTTAATAGCACAACAGGCAGTATACTTGCATTTGATGTAGAAGGCTGTGGGTTCTACTCCCAAAGTAGATAGATGCATTGCTGATACTGTACTGTGTTGCAAAGGGGGTGGATGCTGCACTCCTTTTTGGCAAAGATACCTAGTAACTATGAACCTGTTATCAGTTTGCTATCCATTCCCTATTGCAATATTGTTAGCTTATCATTTTTTTAGTGCAAGATAGGCAATTTATTCCTCAAGGGTAAAAGGCACTTTATTTGTAGATGAAACAATGAAATACAAAGTTGTATGCTAGCAGCAACCTCTTCATTAGTTACATATATCTTTAATAGTGAATTATTTAGATGACTTTTACTTCTTCAGAGATTGTGTATATGTACTGATACTGGTGGACTGTAGAAGTGTGAGTAGACTTTTATGATGGAAATGTTCAGAATTGGTCAGTTTTGTCATTACTGGTGCATGCATTTTGTTTCATTGTTTACTGGAAAATTTTCAAAACAATAAATTTAAAACACCCTCTAAAACTGTACTGTATTGTACAAGGAATATAATTTAATACAACCAGGAAGGTGTATGAAAGAGCATGTGTATGTTTTGTGTGCAAGGGGGCCTGTGATTTGAAAACAGCCCAAACCCAAAATTAATCTGCCACTGACAAAATGTATTTTCTTTGAATGTGGGTTTCAGTGCTGTTTCACTGAATGTGAGTTTCAAGGGCAGAGAAGTTTTAATGCTAAGTCTGTTTTCATTGTGAGACTGCATTGCTTTGTTTAGCAGATATGATATCTATTAGTGTTTGCGCTGTAAAATGAAAAATAAAACTTTCAAATGAAGTCCAAATCATCGCAGAAGTAAACCAGTATGCACATTAGTGTTTATGGTTTTTGTTTTTCGGCTTTTCCTGGTTAGTGTTTATGGTAAATGGGGTAAAATAGCCAAGTAATGGTTCATTGGAATGGCTGTAGGGGGGGAAGCTCCATTCGACCATGATTTTGTGAGGGGTGGAAGGGCAGCAAACTCCGACAGCCCCGGCTGAACTATACCTCTCAACTGTCCAGATTTTTGCTTCTTATTTTTGGTCTGTTCCTCATAAAATTTGTGTTTTTTCTGTCAAATCATTTAGGAATGAAGTCACTAAATAATGACAGACACTGAGTTTCAGACTTCATAACCTTCAGAAAAATGCACGTTAAAGCAAGACCTGCTATTCTATCAACTGTCTCAGTTTATACAAGAGCAATTTTTAGTACTGTTTATATGTTCCCCCCATATATTTGGCCTTGTCCAGATCTCCTCCATTAACAGGTTAAGAGGTACATACAAATAAATTGCTTTATAGAATTAGGCATATCATAACCTCTCAACTGTCCCCGATTTTGGTTCAAAATATTGCTCTTTCCCCTAATAATCCCTCTGCAAAATGGCAATTTTGGAAGAAAACCTGGAGGGTTTACAATTAATAAATAACTGTAATAATTAGTTATAGATTGCTTTTATTTCAGAAATGCATGTAGATTCTTTTATTTTGTCAGTTGCTCAAGTTAGCAGTACTAATATTAAAAAGTGTCCCTGCTTTGACAGGTTCCCAGCTGTATTGTGTGGCTATTTTATATTTTTGAATCACATTTTTGGTCCATTTTTCATAAAATTGTGTTTTTTTGGCAAATTAGTGGTAAATCATTAAAGACTGAAGTTAGAAAATAATGACAGATATTTCAGTTTCAGATTTCATACCCTTCAGAAAATTCATACTAATGCAAGACCTACTATTCTGTTATATTTCTCAGTTTATAAGAGCAGTGTTTAAAAATTGTCCTTATTTTTGGGCCTTTGTCCCACTTCTATGTATGGCTTTGTCCAGATTTCTTGCTCTGAGGTTGAGAAGTATGACAAATGAGTCAGGGCCATCGCAGTCAGCCAGAGACATTTCAAATTGTGACATACTTGTTGCACCCCATTCCCCCATGTAGTGACTCTGGATGTGTCCAAGCAAGGCAAGGAGCAGTTATGCAGTGTAAATGTGCAGACTATCCCCCCATCCAAGGTAGACACAAGTACTACAATGGCTTTTCATCTGTCCTTGATTTTGCAGAATGTTCTGGTTTCTGTCATATTTTTATACTGTTGATTTATGCTTATTATCTAGAGCTGGTGGACATGCTGCACTTAAAGAAATCCCAATCCCTCCGAGCTACACGCTCTCGGGACCTAAACCTTATCACCACAATAAACAGAACATGCTGGAGGGATAGATTCCTGTCCCAGAGGCTTCCCATACCCTGGAACAGACTACCTATCTATGTCAAACAGAGCTCCTCATTAGCACTCAAGAAAAATCTTGATGACTGGATGGGAAATGGGAAATTCACCCCAGGGATCACATCTGTGGCTCTGCTCGACAGGGGCATAGGATAATAATTTTCTTGGGTGGCAAAAGCCAGGGTACATTTTTTGGCTAGGCTTATATAGGCCCTAGGGCCAATAGCCTAGTACCTACCTATAAACCTATGAAAGTGCATGTTGCTCTGTGTGCAAGTAGCAATGCTTTAACAATCATCTGGTAAGCTTGTCTGAGATTGTAAGATGCAAGTAAGTTTTAATAAGCATACTGTTAACGAACTGCCAACACTGAAAGCCTTTCTGTTGTTGCCATGCAGAGAATACTTACATAACTAGATAACATATAAGCCTTGGGTATTGAAATGTATATGACAGTATTTGTAATAAAGGACAGGATTACATTATTTTAAGAGCTCATTACAGGCTTTACCTGCAAACTAAACAGAATGCCAGTCTATCATGTGTGGTCCATATCCTGTGCAGTAATCCTTCAAGCAATGTATGTTGAGCTTGTTTCCTGTTTGCTTTTCATTTTTTACTTTGATCATGTTTTCCCCATGAAAAAAGAAGTTATGTACTCAACATAACATTCCATCTGAGTGGGTAACTTAATTTGTCTGCAACCTGTGGGTATCGGATCTGTCCTCGGATCCGAGCTGGCAGCTTTACCTAGCTAAAAGATCCGAGCTCCTAGCTCCTCCCCTACCCATAATCCCCTGCTACACATCCCCCATCCTCAGATCGAGTTTGTCTATAAAGACTCCACAAGACCCTCGAAAGAGGCCAGTAACCTCCTGCGTAACAGAATGGACAATTGTATCCATGGTTAAGAAGCACGAAACTGGTTAGGGGGAATGGAGGGGGGGTCGGTTGCAGACAAATGAAGTTACCCACTCAGATGGAACGTTATGGTGAGTACATAACTTCTTTATCTGAAATGGTTATTTGGTCTGCAACCTGTGGGACAGAGTCCTTAGCTACCTAGAAACCTTGGGCGGCCCTCAAGGAAGAATATTCCGGAGCACCGCAGAGCCAAAGGAAGTCCTACTCCTGGAAATCATATCCAATTTATAATGGGAAATGAATGTATGAGAGGAGGACCAAGTAGCTGCTGAACATATGTCGTCTATAGGGACTCTAGACCAGAACGCTGCAGAGGTAGCTATGGATCGGGTTGAACGAGCATGGATTCCCAAAGGTACCGGTTTGTTCAAAGCTATATAGGCTTGAATGATGCATTGTGAAATCCAGTTGGCTAATGTCACTTTGGTAATAGACTTACCCAAAGAAGACTTGGCAAAGGACACAAACAATTGATCAGATTTACGATTAGTTGCTGTCCTGTGCAAATAACAACACACTTGTCTATGCACATCCAATTTGTGTAATGTGTATTCCCCTTTGTTCTGGAAATTGGGAAAAAATACTGGCAGATTAATAGACTGATTAATATTCGACTCAGAGGCTAATTTAGGGAGGAAGGAAGGATAAGTCCTGAGAGAAACTCTGTCCTTATGTAATATTAGGTAAGGGGGTTTCATACAGAGGGCATTAAGCTCAGACACTCTCCTGGCCGAAGTTATTGCAACCAGGAAGGCTGTTTTCTAAGATGAAAATTTCAACTGAGCCGACGTGGCCGGTTTGAAAGGAGGGCCTGTCAAAGCCTGTAGGACCAATGTTAAGTCCCATGGTGGGACCGCAGACTTAACTGGCGGTTTTAACAGAAAAGCGCCTTTTAAAAAGGTTTTGCAAATCCTGGTGGAAGCCAGTGATCCTACATCATCCCCCACATGAAAATGAGAGATGGCTGCCAACTGTACCTTAACCATAGATGCACTGGCTCCCTGATGAAAGATATGGGACAGAAAATCAAGAATCGTCGGAATAGGGACAGTAAAGGGGTCCAAGCCCCTGTCTTTGGCCCAAATGGAAAAACGTTTCCATTTACTACTGTAGATTTTTCTGGTAGAAGGTTTGTGTGCTGCTACCAGAATGGCTTTCACTGGTGACGAGATACCGGGAGTCCTTGCTATCAGCGGAACTGGATCAACCAAGCCGTGAGCTTGAGGTCGCCCAAGTTTGGGGGTTGTAATCCCGCAGGATGAGAAATCAGATCCGGAATCGGATCTAAGATCCAAGGAGGAACTACACTGTGAGACCGCAGGTAAGGGAACCAGATCTGGCGAGGCCAGAATGGGGCTATGAGGATTATCTTGCTCCCCAACCGACGGGCTTTCTGCAGGAACTTCGTCATGAGCGGAAGCGGGGGATAAGCAAAAAGGAGACCGGGGGGCCAAGCATGAACCAGAGCGTCTCTGGTGCTCTCCCATATTGGGGTAATTAGAGCGAAATATTCGCTGCACTTTGTGTTTGACAGAGAAGCAAAAAGATCGCAGCAAGGTAGACCCCATTTGAGGAAGATCTGTTTCGCTACTAACGGGTTTAGAGACCACTCGTATGGTGTTTGGATCAAGCGACTTAGCTTGTCCGCTAGAATGTTGATCCAGCCCGGAATGTACGTTGCTAGCAGAAAGCAGTTGGTGATCGCCCATTCCCAAACTCTCATGGCCTCTCGGCAAAGGGGATAAGATCTGGTTCCTCCCTGTTTGTTGATGTACCAGACTACAGCCATGTTGTCTGACTGAATTGCAATAGTTCCCGGAGGAAGGTGGTCTTGTAGGGCTTGCAACGCCAAAAGCACCGCCCTCATCTCCAGGACATTGATATGCAGAACGGTCTCTGAGGGAGCCCACGTGCCTTGGACGGTTCTGCCCATAGCATGCCCCCCCCCACCTGAGGCGAGAAGCGTCCGTGGTCAACATGGCTTGGGGCTGAGGCATGACAAACGGTCTCCCCTCTCGCAGCTCCTGAGAGTGCAGCCACCAGAGAAGGGAGTCCTTGCAAACTCTGCTGAAGGGAATCGGGGTGTTCAAGGGGTGCAGCAAAAGTGACCATTGGACGTGAAGAGTCCACTGAAGGATTCTCATGCGCAGCCGCGCAAAGGGCGACAGACCGATGGCTGCCGCCATGGAGCCCAAAGCTCTCAGGACTAATTCCGCAGGTGGGGCTGGGGACTGGAGAATTGCCAAAACATGAAGAGACAAACTGCGCAACCTGTCTGTTGTTAGAAAGGCCTTGAAGTGGTGTGTATCTATCTTGGCCCCTATAAATTCCAGAACCTGCACAGGATGAAGGAATGATTTGTGAAGGTTCACAGTAATACCTAGACGCTGAGTAAGAGCCAGGGTATAATCCCTGGCAAAGCAGAGCTGATGCCTGGTGGAGGCGATGAGGAGCCAGTCATCAAGGTACGGAAAGACCCGAATGCCCTGAAGTCTCAGGTGGGCTGCAACCACCGCCATGACCTTGGTGTACACCCTGGCGGTGGAGGAGAGGTCGAACGGAAGAGCCCTGAACTGATAATGACTGGCTCCCAGCCGAAAGCAGGGGAACCTCCTGGATCATCTGTCCATCAGAATGTGGTAGTACGCATCCATCTCCCGTAGGAAGGGGAGAATAGATTGCAGAGTGACCATCCAGAATTTCTCTTTGGGAATGAACAGGTTTAGAGATGAGAGGTCTAGTATAGGCCTCAGTTCCCCCGTCTTTTTTGGCACTAAAAAGAACCTGGAGTAATTTCCCAATCCAGACTGGCCTGGGGGGACGTGCTGGATGGCTCTTTTTTCTAATAGCTTCGAAATTTCCGAAGCTGCTGCCTCCCTTTGATCGGGTGGGACATCGGGGAGGCATTTCATAGGAGGGGGAAGACTCAGAAAGGGAATGGAATAACCTCTGGATATAATTCGGAGCACCCACCGGTCCATAATAATGGACTCCCAAGTTTGGAGGTGCTCCGACAGACGCCCCCCCGACTGCCTACAGAGAGGGACAGTCGGGTAAGCCCTCAGGGCTGTTGCGTGGCCCTCTCCGAGAAAGGTTCTCGGGACCAGAGATTCCTCGGCCCCCCTCTGCCTCTGGGCCGGCGTCTACCTTGTCCTCCTCTGTCTCTGAAGGACGAGGGATCCGAAGCGGGACGGGACTGCTGTGATTTCCAGAACCACATCTTCTTTTGTCCCCTCTGGTTCCTCGAGAAGGACTGTTGGGGATTAGAGAAGCGGATCCCGATGGCAGACAGCGTCTTCCAGTCTTTCTCTCTTTGGACCAGCGTGTCGCGGATGGTCTTGCCAAAGAGCGTAGAACCGTCAAAGGGCCCATTCGCGAAGGACGTCTTGAAGGGTACCGCAAAATCACAAAGGTGGAGCCAGGTATGGTGCCACAGAGCAATGTCTGCTCCGCTGGCTCTAGCTGCTCCCTCCATGGCATGGGAGAGTAGCCGCATAGATGTGTTAGTAATAGATTTCAGAGTGGCCATGCGAGTCAAGAAGGTGCATTTGTCCTTGGCCGCCATGGACTCTGGGGGGGGGCTCCAGCATATTCCTTAATCAAGTCTAGCTGGAGTCTGATAATGTGTGCCATACAGTTCAGCGCCCTCACAGAGAAGGTAGCTGAAGCAAACGTCCGCTTTCCAATGCGGTCCAACGTCCGAGATTCCTTATCTGGAGGGTGGACCAAGGAACTCTCCTGTGCTAGTTCCTTCTTGGTGGCAGCCGCCACCACCATGGCATCCACTGGAGAACCTTTAGACCAAGCCAGCCTATCAGAAGGGGGACTAAGTATCTTGTCTGGCCTTCTGGGAGTTGGCTCCACGGTGTCTGGCTCCTTTCAAGCCCTGGTGGTAAATAAGTCCACCAGGGGGTCAGCCGGGGGGGGGACACCCAAAAAGTTGATGGGCCTGCATCGAAAGCATCCAGAAACACAGACTCATCCGAGGAAGGTTTTTGGGCAGACCACCCTCCTCTGATTCGCACCATTTCCATGACGTCTCCAAAGGAGTCATCCTCAGGGGGTGACCTTGGGGAACCTTCCACTTCCTCCAAATCTGTGTCCTCTGTGAGGGACTCAGGGGAGTCCAGGTGCCTCCTTTTGCACTTCCGTTTGTGAAGAACCTCCTCGGTGGGGCTATCCAAGGAGGGCTCACCCACGGGGTCTTGTTCCTCTAAGGGAACCAACTGGAGTGTCGATACAGGCTGTCCCTGTGGCCGGATGACGGAGGACAGGCCCAAATGTGCAGGGGTGATGGATGGATCCGCAGCCCGGACCGGGGATCTGGAAGTCCTCGACAGCACCCTCTCCACTACATCAAACGCCGAGGGCGAACCGCTCTACCCTGGCTCCGAGAGCAGCCCCCTCGGCGCCGAAGCGGTCGGACCAGAGAGGGAAGTGTGCTCCTACCTAAACGGCGCCGAAGACACAGTTCCCCCCATGGATCCGACGCTCGGCTCTTGGCCCCGAGAGCTAGTATCCGATACTCGAGGGCATAGTCGGCGTCGAAGTAACCAAGACTGTCGGCGCCAACGGATCCCCGGGTCCAAAACGGCACGGATCCGAAGACTCCGAAACCCTATACCGGGTCGGAGAAGGAGCGATCGGGGTAAAGAAAGGGGCCAAGCTCCCCCATCTGCATTTGAGCCTGCAGGAAACGACGGATCAGCCGGTCCAAATCAGCGTCGGTCAAGCTTCTGGTGGATCTGGAGGAGGTCGCCGAGGCGGGCCTGGAGGGCCGCCTCGAGGACCTCGAGGGAGACCGGTACTCCTCTTCCGGCTCCAGGGAAAAGCAAGAACGGAGCCGAGAATGAGGAGAACCAGAGGCCCTCTTAGCGGGACTAGCTACCTTAGCTGGCGGGGCCAAGGGATGAGACTCAGCCCGCCTTTTATGCCTGTGCCGGTCCTCATCTCTCCTCTTCTCTTTAGAAGAGGAAGAAGAGTCCCCCTCACCCTGAGAAGCAGAGGGAGTTTGAGTCCCCAACAAGGGAGGGGGAATCGGAAGGCACGGAAGCCGCAGCCGCGACCGGTGCCTTAGAGGGAGTGGAGGAAGAAGAATTGGGGGCAACAATCCTGCCAGGATTAGCTTGTTCCTCCTATCCCTGATAGCCCGGGGGTTGAAAGCTGCACAAACCTGGCAGCTGGTGGATAAATGGGCCACCCCCAGGCAAATAACGCACTGAGTGTGGCCATTGGCTGGGGACAGCTTATGACCACACTCAGTGCATTTAGAAAAAATGGCTTTAGGCCCTTCAGCCATCACACTACACACTCACGCACTAGGGGGAGGGTTGAAAACAAATTTGAAGAAAAATTACCACAAAAATATTAAAGTATACTAGTCGGCAAAGGGGGCTAAACAATACACACACACACACACCAAAGAAAATTCCTGAAAAAAATGATTTTAAAAGTTTTTATAAAACTAGAAATCTCTCACACATGCCTAAGAGCTCGTCTCTAGAAGCTGCTGTAAGCCGCAGCAAACGAGATCTGAGGATGGGGGATGTGTAGCAGGGGATTATGGGTAGGGGGAGGAGCAAGGAGCTCGGATCTTTTAGCGAGGTAAAGCTGCAGGCTCGGATTAGAGGACGGATCCGATACCCACAGGTTGCAGACCAAATGAAGTTAACCACTTCAGATCAAGTAGGCAGTTGTTGTCAGGTAGCAGGTCTTTTTTGGATAAGAAACATTTTTACAAGTGAGGGTATCACAGAGATTGCTACTTTCAGCATGTTACTTGGTACTTTAATAAAGCTGAATATAAATTATAATTATAACTGGAGTGCAAGGAGAAGTGGTTTCAGATGAGTGCTGCTTGTTTTTCTTATACTTGATTTTGACTAGCATTCCAGTAATGTATTTAAAAAGTAATTTATTTTTTCATGCCTCACAACCTTTTTGTTTCCATCTAGATATTAAGTAAGCTGCCATGCAGCCAATGGATTGAAATATTTTTCTTCTTCTACACTTTCCTTTTTTCTTGTTTGGCACCCAGGGCAGCGTATTTAAAGTTACAGTTTCTGTGGTTTTGAGCATAGCTCCTCCCCTTTCTCGTTGGCCACACCTATTCCCATTGACCCCATCCATTCAGCTGTCTCCTGCAGCCCCCCTTTGATTTGAAGTCACCAGTCACCACTGTAGTAGGTGTCCTGGAGATCCACAAAGCACATCCAATCACCTTCCTCAGTAGAGGCAGAATGGACTGTACAGTGACCATCTGGAATTTTGCCAGTTTGACATATTGGTTGAGGTGGCTGAGATCCAAAATTGATCAGCTGTCCCTGTCTTCCCTGGAACTAAAAAGGATCTTGAATAGACTATGGATTCTAACTTGTCTGAGGAGACCAGCTGGATGACTCTTTTTAATACTTCTGTTGCTACTGATCGGGTGATGTATCGGGAATCTTTAGTCTTATTTCTGGGGAAGATAAAAAGAGTATTGTGATTATCCATAACACCCATGAATTGGACATAATTGTTTGTCAGGCTATAGAGAGTGTAAAGTTAAGCATACCCCTGACTGCCTCCAAAGTGCAGCAGTCAAGCAACCAATTAGGGATGCTGGCAAGGTTTCTCAGTGAAGGGGTCATGGAAACCTTGACTATAGAATCTGTTTCTGCCTCTCGGGTGACGTGGAGGAATAACCACACAAAAAAGATGGTGAACTAAACCAACAAACAAAGAAGTCTAGTTCAGAAATGGACGACACCAGGTCCACAGTAAGATAAAACAAGATGGCCTTTAATTCACCAAAAAGGTAGTCAAACACACAAGATTGAGCGCTTTCGTCATAGACTTCATCAGAATCATCAGATGAAGTCTATGATGAAAGCGCTTAATCCTGTGTGGTAACTACCTTTCAGTGAATTAAAGTCTATCTTGTTTTATCTTACTGTGGACCTGATGTCACCTGTTTCTGGACAAGACTTCTTTGCTGATGTGGAGGAATGCCTCGCAAGGTCTCTCTCCAAGAGTGTTGTGGTGAAAACCCTGGATTTTTTAAACAACATTTTCTTACCTTCCCTTTGATTCCTGGACAAGGATCTTTATGGGGTGGAGAAACAGATTCCCAAGGTAGACAGGATCTGACCATACTGTTAACTCCTAATAAGCATTTCCTTTACCTTATGTCCAAAAACAGTGGAACCATTGAAGTGGCATTTATAGCCACATCCAGCCATGGCGATGCATGGTAACGCCTGTGCCGGATACTCAATGTGCTATCACCTGCATTAGACAGCAGTAACATGGCAACATTAAGATTAGATGCGGGGCAAACATTTGGAAATACAGTATTTTTTTGGATGCCTGATGGTAAGTTACCTGAAGAATACTTGGAACTCGACTTGATCAAGTCCTTTTGGAAATGCACCAAATGTGCCAGGTAATTCAGCACTCAACGTGCAAGGGTTGCTGAAGCACGAAGTGCAAGTCTGTTTTTCCCCTAGACTTTCCAACACTCTGGACTCTCTGTTAGGAGGGCGGACAAAATAACTCTCCTCAGACAGTTCCTTCTTCATGGGTGCTGCATGGCATCTGCTGGACTACCTTTGGATCAATGTTTTCTGTCATTCAAGGCCATTATTCTGGCTGTTTTTTTAGGAATGAGCTCTGCCACATCAGGTTCCTTCCAAGTTTTCTGAGCAATAAGGTCTATTAAAGCATCATGAGGTAGGACCATCCAGGACACTGATGGGCCAGACCCAAAAGCTTCAAGGAAGATGGACTTAGAAGAAAGCGCCTCGGTGGATCATCCACCCCTCCTCCTTCATCAATTATTGTATGTCCACAAAGGCAATGCCCTTTTGGGGGGGGGGGGTCTTGGCAATCCTTCTTATTCATCTAAGTCCGTGTCTTCAATCACAGACTTAGACAAGGAATCTGTGTGTTGCTGTTTGGACATCCTCTTTTTTAGGATGTGTCTCAGGGGCTCTGGGAGATGTGTTGGAATCAGACTGAGAACTTGATCACTGAGCTGCCTCAAAGCCAGTTGGGTCTGTCAGTCCATGTCAACTCGAAGGAGAAGAATGAGGCACTGGATCCATTCGGAGTCTGGATGGATCTGAACTCAGTGCATGTACCTATCTTCCTGGACCAGCCAAGGCCCTTTTCACAGCCTCAAAAGCAGACTCTGCTATTGGAGCCAAGGAAAAACTTAGTCAATTTAGGGAGTTTCCCAACTCCAGTAGAGCTTGGTTCTGAGGAGGACCTTGGAGCCGAGCTTGCAAGTTTTGAAGCACTGAGGGAGAGGACTGGCTCCAAAAACTTGAGTCAACTCCATCGAAACTCCAACCCCAGCGTTTTGGCTCCTGGACTTCTCTAGACCTGAAAGCAGCATTGTCAAGAGAGTAAGGGAAGAAGTCGGAGCCCAAGTCTCCAGGACTACTGGATCTGAGAAAGGTGCATCAGGAAGGTTCAGACCCATGACTGCCAGCTCCAGGAAGGAAGCCAATGTAGGAATGAGGTAGGACTGGTCAATGGGCCTGTTCTCAGCCTTCTTCTTGGGAACAATGTCAGGAGGATTCCCCATCTGAATCGGTGTACTCAATTTTCTCATCTTCCAGTCAACATCTACCTTGGCAAAATATCTGGTGGACTGTCAAGACCTGGATGACAAAGCTGCATACACAGTTCTGGAAGGTGGCTTTTGCTCAAGTATTAGTGAATTTAACCTGGGGCTTATCAACCACGGGGAAGAAGTAGCTTTTGGTGAGAGAGTTCAGATCTGGGCTGCAGATGGATCTGACTACCTCCATGAATTAGATGCCAAACCTAGGAGACCAGATGGATCTGGAGACCTTTTTCTAGACTTCTCTGACTTTTTCCTATTCCTGCCTTTTCTCATCTGCTGATTTCTTTTGGTGCTTTTTATTAAGACTGTCTTTCTCCTCCTCCACCTTTCTCTTCTCAGTGCATGGAGATGTAGAAGGATAACTTCAGCAGATATCATGGTAGACCCTTTTTGTGCGTGTGACGGGGGGGGGGAATCCTTTGTGTTTTAATTTTTTCTTTCCTGCCTTGGGGGCTCTGGATCTGAAGGTAGCACAGATACTACAACTATCTTGAAGATGAGAAGCATCCAAACAGCAGAAACAGAGGGGAATGGGGATCTTGGTGAGGGATTTTGTGCCCACAGGCTGAGAAGAGTGTCAGGAGTGATTTGTAGAGACGGGTACCAGTAAGAGTGAAAGGGAAGGTTTACAAGAGGGTAGTGAGACCAGCTATGTTGTATGGGTTGGAGACAGTGGCATTGACAAAAAAGCAGGAGTCAGAGCTGGAAGTGGCAGAGTTAAAGATATTAAGATTTGCACTGGGTGTGACAAGGATGGACAGGATTAGGAATCAGTATATTAGAGGATCAACTCAGGTTGTACTGTTTGGAGATAAAGTCAAAGAGGCGGAATTGCATTGGTTTGGACATGTGCTGAGGAGGGATGCTGGGTCTATTGGGAAAAGGATGCTAAGGATGGAGCTGTCAGGTAAGAGGAAAAGAGGAAGGCCTAAGATAAGGTTTACAGATGTGGTGAGAGAAGACATGTAGGTGGTTGGTGTGACAGAGCAAAATGCAGAGGACAGGAAGAAATGGAAACAGATGACCCACTGTGGTGACCCCTAATGGGAACAGCTGAAAGAGAAGAAGGCAGCTTTACACTTTAAAACCAATAGGTTTCTCAGACATCGGAAAACACATAGACGCACTATAAAAAGTACCTACTCTAAGTATAATAACTATACATTCTTTTTGCAACACCGATATATATATATATATCTATATATATAAAATATTAATTAATTTCAAGAAAAAAACAGTACTTATCCTATGTTAAAATACAAGTCTAAATACCTAGCTATGACTACATGAATTACAATACGCGGCTAAAAGATAAAAAAAAACAGCACTGCTAGAAGGTTCTACAACAGAAACGCACTTAGGAAAGGACATAAATTCCAAAAAAACTACCTACACTAACTCAAAAAACAAAATTAATTCTAACTCAAGTTTTTGCTTTCACTTATCGTAAATGCTCGGAGCTCTCAGAGAACATGGCTGTTTGAACAGGCAGCGGACAAGGTCAGGGCTAAATCAGTCAGTAGGAGGGAAATGTGGGTAGGAGAGGAATCAGGAGTACTCAGATTCAGTACTCTGGTATAAAGTGCCAGTCAGATCTGACTGAGCAGGATGAAAACAGATACTGGATTAATGGTAAAACATTTCTATGACAACCACTGACAACAATGTCAAAAACCCAGTAAACACCAAGTTAGATAGATGTGGAATGTAATCCACAATGGGGAACTTATCTGCCCACACTTGGAAACTGATGGCAGACCATCGGCGGCAAGAAAGGCTGAGATTATGGCACCCTAGCCATTGTATTTTTACTGTACTGCAGATGTATAGTGGGTAGGGTGTGTGGAAGGTGTCCTACAGCTTTGGAAGCTGGCTGGCTAGGCAGTACCTTGGCAGGATACATCCCATGTATCATAGTCCACTGCAACAATAATCTAGTAATAAACAAGCTGTTTTACTTACATTTGCTTCTTTTGAGCCTTCAGTATCCTTCTAAACATTAAAGACAAAGAGGGATATATGCTTTACAGTTCCCCACCAGTTAGAACAATGTCAACAAATTACTAGTCTTTTTCAGCCACTTTTTGCAAAACCACATTGTGCACGTCTAATCCTACATTTAATGAGACTGATTATTTATAGCAATGTATTTTTGCTTCTCCCATTAGGGGTCGCCACAGCAGATCACCGGTCCGCAGACATATTGGCAGTAGGATTTTTACAGTGTCTAGTTGCCAGCCTGGTGCCCAATCTTCACAGAAGGCACAAACACACATGCACCTACTGCATGTCTTTAAAACTCAACTGACCACAGGGAGGACATGCAGACTCTGCACAGAAGACACTCCAGCCGAGAACTGAATCGAAGAACTTCTTGCTGTGAGGCGACATCTCCAACTGCTGCACCACTGCGGCCGACAACGGGGCTGATTATTTATAATCTTTCAAATATTCACTAATTTCACAATGATGCTCGTCTTCTTCTTCTTCCTGACCATGTCCCTTCCCCAGCACAAGTTACTCCTCGTTCTTCTAGTCAGCTCCTGCTTTTCTCGGTCACTCCTTTGGAACAATGGGAAATGTTTCATTGGCAGAATCTCTCTATTAGCTTTGTTACTGTCAAAAGAATGAGAAGCAGAGTCCTCTTCTGCTTGCTGTCTCAATCTTTGTTAGCTATTTTTTAAATTTCCTCCATAGCCTGTTCTGAATCTAAAAATGTCTTTAATCCTCCTAGAAAAATATTCTGAAGACAGCTGGACAAAACAGCTTGAATCTCAACTGCCTTTCAGAATTCCCTGATTGCTGGGATAAACTTGCTTTTCTTCTGTGGGTACAGTGGATATAAAAAGTGTGCACACCCCTGTTAAAATGCCAGGTTTTTGTGATATCATAAAATGAGACCACATTTCAAAAGTTTTCCCAGCTTTAATGTGACCTATAAAGTACAGTTGTGTACAGTTACCATAAATGTAGATGTTCAAGTGCATTCACTGTTGCAATCATTACATCTGGGTAATCTGCTGGCAGGTTGCCCTCAGTCGGCCTGATTAACAAAGTCTTGGGTCCTGCGTCGGTTGCTGTCCTTTCTTCCATGATGTCAGGGGTATAAAACATGCAGCCGACGCCATTACATCAGATTTTCTTGCCCCAGATGTCAGGTGCCCCCCAAATGGGGATATATATATATATATATATATATATATATATATATATATATGTGTGTGTGTGTGTGTGTGTGTTTTTAAGCAAAGTAAAAGAAGGTAGAGGTATAGTAAGAGAAAAACGGGGGGCTGGAGGGAGGGTAACCAGGACTGCAACAGTGAATACACTCTAACATCTACATTTATGGTAAGTGTACACAACTGTACTATGTTCACTATGTTTCACTGTTGCAGTCATTACATTTAGGTAGATTCCCAAAGCTATGGTTGGGAGGATGGATTTATACAGCATTAGGACCAGCTATAAGGCCCTGCAAAGTAGCAGTGGCAAAGCCAGCTCTGGATTTAGAGAAAATTGGTAAGTGATAATGCTTGGTGAAAGTATGAACTGAACTCAGTGTAGCAGTTTCTAGAATATCCCTGGTAGGAACACCTCTGAGAAAGGCTGTTGAAGTAGATGCAGCCCTGGTGGAATGAGATCTGATCCTCGGGGGGGGGGGGGGTAGGTTTTCCATGGTGCTTATAACAGAAATGAATACAATGGCTTATCCATTTAGCAATGGTTTGCTTTGAAATAGCCATACCTTCTGCCCCTGCAGCAAATGCTGCCAGCAGTTGTTCAGATTTTCTTCGAGATTTATTCCTGTCCAAGTAAAATCTAAGTTGTCTGTGTACATCCAATGAATGTAGAATCCGCTCCCCCTTGTTCTTTGGACTGGGGAAGAAAGTTGGCAAATGAATGGACTGATTAAGAGCCACACTGGATACCACCTTGGGCATGAATGATAGATTGGTCCTGAGTGACACCCTGTCCGCATGAAAGATGATGAAAGGCTCCACTGCCATAAGGGCCTGTAAATTCAGATATCCTTCTAGCTGAAGTGATTGCTAAAAGGAAGGCTGTTTTCCAGGAAAGAAATTTTAAGTCTGCGGAAGCAGCTGGCTCGAAAGGAGGTAGAGTGAGTTTCTCCAATACAAAGTTAAGGTCCCAGGTAAGGGTTGGAGCTCTTCTGGGTGGTCTCAGGTTTTTGGCCCCTCTGAGATATTGCTTTAGAGGAGGATGAGAGAAGGGGGGGTTCTGTGTTGTAATGAGCTGAAATGGCTGAGGCATGGATTTTTATGGAAGAAAAAGACAGGCCCATGTGAAGCATCTCAGTTAAGTATTGCAAAATCTGAGGTAAATTGGGCACTGCTGTGCTCATCCCTTGAGATCGATTCCATGCACATAGTCTTTTCCATTTGTCAGCATCAGATTTTCTAGTACTAGGTCTTCTTGCCTCCAAAATGACATCCATCACAGGTTTGCTGAGGGATGCTAAGGGGGAATTTAAGTGATTAGCCACACTGCAAGATTCAATGCTTGGAGCTGAGGGTGCAGAATTTATTTCTCCTGGTGAGACAGTAAGGAAGGTGTCTGAAGCAGGTGCCATGGTGAAATGTGTGACATACTGCGCACGAGTGGGTACCAGTGTTGGCGAGGCCAGTCTGGAGCAATCAAAATCATTTTTGGTTTGTCCTGTTTGACATTTAGTAGAACTTTGGAGAGCAGAGGGGGAAAGGCATAGACTGAAAAGTTTTTTCGGCTGAAGGATAGAGCATCCACTTTCCAGGCTTTTTTGTGATGAGTTCTTGTGCAAAATTTGTCCAACTGATAGTTGTGGGGTGAGGCAAAAAGATCAATGTCTGGGCTCCCCCATTTGCGTGTCAATGTGTTGAAAATCCATGGTTCCAATTTCCATTCGTGTGGGTCCATGAGATTTCTGCTTAGTTCGTCTGCCAGAACATTCAGCTTTCCTGGCAGGAATTGGGCTTGTAGTTGTACTGGGTAGATCAAGGTCGTGTTCCACAATTTCATGGCTAGTCTGCAGAGGGGGTAGGAATGTGTATACCCCCCTGCTTGTTTATGTACCACATAACTGTAGTGTTGTCCGTCTTTATCAGTAATTGTCCTAGATTAAGGTAGTCCTTGAAGGCTGTCAGTGCATTCTGTACAGATAGCATTTCTTTTTGATTGATATGAAGGTGCATTTGATTTGGGCTCCATTTGCCCTGAATGTACTTCCCTGCCAGATGAGCCCCCATGCATAGTCTGATGCGTCTGTAGTTAGGGTTTGGGTGGCAGGGGGTGGTGTGAATGGCAATCCCTTGTTTTGGTGGCAGGCCTTTGCCCACCATAGGAACTCTAGGTGCAGGCAAGGTATGATAGGAATCACTGTTTACAGGCTGTGACAATGTTGACTCCATAAACTTTTTAGGTACCACTGAAGTTTACTCATATGCAGTCTTGCATATGGAATTAGAAGAATGCAGGAGGCCATGAACCCCAAGGCTTGCAGTATTTGCCTTGCAGATAGCAGGGTTTTAGTGGCCACCTGCTTGAAGTAAGTCACCCAATGAATTTGCTTTTCTGGCGTACGGAAAGCCATCTGGACAGTTGTATTCAAGCTTGCATCCAGGAATGTAATTTTTTGAGAGGGTACCAGCTGAAATTTCTTTTAGTTTATGGTGTACCCTAGACAGGTTAGAACTCTTTTTACAAATGCTAGATGTTTTAGAAGAATGGCCTGGTTTTCTGCCTGAATTAGACAATCGTCCAGGTATGGATATATTTGAATATTTCTTTGCCTGCAAAATGCAATTACTGGAGCCAGCCACTTTGTGAATACCCTGGGTGCAGTAGACAAGCCAAAGGGCACTGCAGAGAACCGATAATGCATGCAGCCTGCTTTGAAGCATATGTATCGTCTGCAAGATTCCCTGATTGGGATATGCAGGTAAGCCTCTTTTAAATCTAGAGTTGCCAACCAGGCATCCTTGACTAGCACAGGAAGTAACTGGTGAAGAGTCAGCATCTTGAATTTTGGAATATCCAGAAAGGTGTTTATAGTAGACAGGTCCAGAATTGGACGCCATGATTTGTCTTTTCTGGGTACCAGGAAAAGTCTGGAATAGAAACCTTGTCCCTTTTCCTCTTCTGGTACTAGCTGAATAGCCCCCAAGTTTAGGCGGGAAAGTACTTGTTAATGAGCCTCTGCCCACTGATTTGGGGGCAGGTCTGGCCACCTATTTGGAGTTGGCAGCGTGTGGAAATGAAATCTCTATCCCGGAGACACTTTATTTAAAACCCATTTGTCCTGGGGTTATAAGTTGCCAGTTGCTTGAATGATGAGCCAGTTTTCCCCCCAAAGGGGTGGCTAAGAGGTAAGGGCTTGGTAATTTTAAAGGGAAGTCACTGAGACTGTTTACCGTAGGGTGGAGCCTTGTTGTTTCCAGATTTGGAAGTGGAAGCATCCCATTGCTTAATTCTGAAAGTCCCTTGGGACTGAAACCTGGTGCTTTTGGAATGTCTGGGTTTGGCTGGAGTGGCTCTGGAAGGAGCTGGAAAGGACCAGTTCTTAGTAGGCCAGTGCCTACTAAATCTAGGAGGTTGTACTCGTAAGAAATCTTTCACAGTTTGCACAGATTTAGCTTTATCTTCTACCTTTTTTAGAACTTCTTCAGCCTTATTGTCACACAGGCGGTCCTGCTGTAAAGGAGCATCCAAACGTTTTGCTTTAACATGATCTGGCAGAGATTGCTCCTTAAGCCAAGCATGCCTTCTAAGCACAGACCCAGTAACAGCAGCCCTGCAAGAGGCCTCTAAAGAATCAAAACCACATTGCAAAGTATGTTTGCCAACTTGTTCAGCTGAATGCAATAAGTCCTGTAAATCTTTATTTTCCACACAGTCAGAAATCAACATCATTTTCTGTTTAGGCAGTCCCATAATATGCTGTTGATATTTTAGCATATGGAATTGACAGTTTAAAGCCCTGATTGCTAAGGTTGCAGAAGTATAAATATTTTTACCCCATCTATCCAGCACCCTGGAGTCTCTATCAGAAGGGGTAGGATTTTTAGCAGTAGAAGCCTTAATGCCCTTGGGCCCCTGAGAAATGGTTTCAGGGTCCGCAACAGGATTCTTGAAAAGGAATTTGTGGCACTCAGGAACCCTGTAATACCTGTCTGGTTTACTAGGGGCTGGAGGCAAGGAATCAGGGGCCATACTCGATTCTGAAAACACATCATAAACAATGTCTAGTACAGGAGGTATAGCCAAAGGCCTATGCTGAGGAAGAAGGAGGAAATCCCTAAGCCTCTTTTTGGATTCAGAGAAATCCTGACTTTCCCAGTGGAAATGTTCCCTTAAGGTATGTAAAGTTTTCCCAAAAGAGAAATCCTCACGCGGAGAGGCAGAGGGGATGGAATCCTCTGCATCAGAGTCCTCATAAGTAGGTATGGACAAATCCAGATCATTAAGAGAGTCAGAAGAAACAGAGTCCTGTTCAGAAGATTCATAGTCAAGTTCAAACCTAGGCCTCTTGGAGGGGGGAGGGGTTGACTACCCCTGAGTAGAGTAATTAAATATTCAGCCATTTTGATCATTTGTTTTTTAGGCATAGGGGCCTGGACATGAGGCCTGGGCGTCGGTTTTTTAGACATAGATCGAGATTTAGGCCTTAGTACTGGAGTTGGAGTCGGTTTCATATGCAAGTCTGTAGGCCTGAATACACCCTTAGAAGCTGGTGCCTGCTCAGCAGCTCTGGACACATCCAAGGTAGAGACATCCGTGGGTTCCATATGTGAAGCATCTTGCGGCATACTGGACTCTGAATGGGTCTCAGTAGAGGCCTGCGACTCAGAAGTAGCGGGTATCAGGGGCTGCGAAAGCTCCTCACTGAGTACCGGCGAACTGGCGACTGGCTTAGGAGAAGCGTTGTCGGCAGTTTTGGACCTCAGTGGCCTGTCTCTTGTCTTTTTCTTTGCGTTTTTTTGGTATTCTGGTAGTCGGATGGCTAACCGACATCATTTCTGGATAATTAAACCAAGAGCCAAAATACTTAGAAGCAAAAATGTACCGACTACGGATAGTGCGCTGATTAAATAAAGCACAAAACCGACAGCAAGGTACGTCGTGGTCAGGGAATAGGCAAGGAATGCAGTACAAATGAAAATCCTTATGAGGTATTTGCTTCCCACAAGTAATACAATTATTAACTTTTACTGACATCGGTAAGGAGCAAGAAAAAGTTTCCCCAACGGGGTACTTAGCTTTTAGTTGAAGACTTCAGTTCTGAAACTCTAAAACAAAAATTTCAGGAGTCGGCCGACCGGCACTTGTGAACTGCTTCTGCTTCGGGCACCGCACGGCAAGAAAGACTGATGTAATGGCGTCGGCTGCATGTTTTATACACCTGACGACCTGACGTCATGGAAGAAGGGACAGCAACCGACGCAGGACCCAAGACGTTGTTAATCAGGCTGACTGAGGGCAACCTGCCAGCAGATTACCCAAATGTAATGACTGCAACAGTGAAACACGATGAACATTCTGTACAATTCAAATGAAAAACAAATCTGTTGGGGGAAAAATATAAAAAAATAAAAAATGTACAAAAAGCTGGTTGCATAAGTGTGCACACCCTTAAACTAATACTTTGTTGAAGCACCTTTTGATTTAATTACAGCATTCAATCTTCTTGGGTAGGAGTCTATCAGCATGGCACATCTTGACTTGGCAATATTTGTCCACTCTTCCTTGCAAAAGTGCTCCAAATCTGTCAGACTGCGAGGGCATCTCTTGTGCACAGCCCTCTTCAGGTCACCTCACAGATTTTCTATTGGATTTAGGTCTGGGCTCTGGCTGGGCCACACCAAAAATTTAATTTTCTTCTGGTGAAGCCATTCTTTTGTTGATTTGGATGTATGCTTTGGGTCATTGTTGTGTTGAAAGGTGAAATCCATCTTCATCTTCAGCTTTCTAGCAGACACCTGAAGGTTTGGGGCCAAAAGTAAATGGCATTTGGAACTGTTCATAATTCCCTCCACCTTGACTAAAGCCCCAGTTCCAGCTGAAGAAAAGCAACCCCAAAAACATGATACTGCACCCACCATGCTTCACTGTGGGGGTGGTGTTCTTTTGGTGATGGAAAGTGTTGTTTTTGCACCAAACGAACCTTTTGGAATTGTGGCCAAAAAGTTAAACCTTGATCTCATCAGACCAAACACTCCACATGCTTCTGGGAGACTTTTATGTATTGTTTTGTAAATTTTAGCCGGGCCTGGATGTTATTCTGTGCAAGAAAAGGCTTCCCATCTTGCAACCCTTCCCCATAGGCCAGACATATGGAGAATATGGGAGATTGTTGTCACATGTAGTACACAACCAGTACTTACCAGAAATTCCTGCAGCTCCTTCAGTGTTGTTGTAGATCTCTTGGCAGCCTCCCAGACCAGTTTTTATTTAGTCTTTTCATCAATTTTGAAGGGATGTCCAGTTCTTACCAATGTTACTGTTGTCCCATATTTACTCCACTTTTTGATGAGTCTTCACTGTCTTCCATGGTATATCCAATGCTGTGAAAATTTTTTTGTACCCTTTTCCTGACTGATACCTTTCAACAATGAAATCCCTTTGATGCTTTGTAAGGTCCCTGCGAACCATGGCTTTTGCTGTAGCAGGCAACTGAATAAATGTCAGGAAAATCGTAAGACAGATGAACTTTATTTGGGGTTAATCAGAGTCTCTTTAATTGATGGCAGGTGTGTACCCAGGAAGAATGAATGCTGTAATTAAAGCAAAAGGTTCTTCAACAAAGTATTAGTTTAAGGGTATGCACACTTTTACAACCAGTTTATTACATGGCTTTTATTTTTATATTTTTCTCCTAACAGATTTATTTTTCAATTGAATTGTACAGGTCATAGGTCACATTAAAGGTGGGAAAAGTTTTGAAATGATTTGTTGTGGTCTCATTTTTTTATATCACAAAAACCTGGCATTTTAACAGTGGGGTATAATCATTTTCCACTAACACTCTGTCTCTGATTTTTAATTTACCTCAGTTTTGTCAGGAACAGCTTTACTAATATAAGTCTTGGCTGCTTTCTCATGGCCAGATTTGGAGCTCACATGCAATGTGCCCTCTCAATTAACAAATCCTGTAGTGGAATACTAGCCCAGTTGTTTGTTTGTATTTTCATCAAATTAATGCAGTCTGTTTTTTCCATTTCTCTGGTACAGCAAAAAATTTCAGGTTTTCTATGTGTGCCCTGTCTTCTAAGTCTTGCTACTTTTTGAAACAGCTCTTCTTAAGATGCCTCATGCCCAGCCAAACCTTTTCTTCATTTCAAGCATCAACAATGGTGACCCTCAGAGCTCTGTCCTCGGCCCACTTCTCTTTAATAAGTGCTTCCTGACATGACAAATGATACCAGCAGATTATGACTAACCAAGTCTGCTGCTGACTGAAATTGTGGGTTGTAACCAAATAGCAATCTAATATTCAAATTCCCCAGCAAGGGCTACAACAATGTGCTAATCAAGGGCTTAATTTCAAAGCCAAGAAATACAATATGGCTTCCTTCTGGTAAAATAACTTTACTACTGCTTACAGTGTAGATAACATTTAATTTCAATTTGACACAATTATCAGAAACCTGGGTACCTACATTAGTATCATACTCTCCTTTAACCACTGCCTCTCTGATTTGGTTAGAAAATCTTTTACACTGTATAACTTTTCCTTTATATTATCAAGATCCGAAGAAGTTATAGCCTTACCTTACTCCTCCTTTATTAGGCCTATCAGTGAATATAATGCCCCTTTTACATGTACCTCAAGTAGCACTTAAACCAACTTGAGAGACTGCAATGTTTTATCACCAAAATGATCTTGGATCTCAGTACCCTTAGCTGTTCTGACAAACTAAAAACTATGCCCACCCCTTTACTCAGTGTTGTGCAAACTCCTGAAGGGTAGTGTTTGTTAATCTTCCATGCTATTAATGACCCAGCACTATATGAACTCCCTCATCCAAATACAACCAGTGTTAAAGCAAGCACCCACTCTGCAAACCTAAATGTATACTACTATTCTACCTCACCAACATGACCGGACAAGCTCAGTGGGCACTTAACCTAACCCATTCCTCACTTCTGGAATAAGCTGCCCTTACCTACTAAGCACAGCATTTCAGCAACTTTTAAAACCAGTCTGCATGACCTAGCATGTGTGGGGAAAACTGTTAAGGTGACATGACTTTGCTTTTCCTTGGCCTACGATTTTGATGGTTATCCTTCTTTCTTTCCAGCTACACAGTGCCCAAGATTATGTCCATTCTAAGGCTGGGTCTGGCATGGAACCAAAGTGCATCCTGGAAGGCCATGCTCTTGACTGCTTCCACTGGAGGACTTCTTCATTTATGACTTACTCCTTTGTATCCTCTCTTCCCTGCATTTGCCGGTTACATCCAAGGGCTACTTTACTCCATGGACCTTGCCTTCCTGCATACTTAGACGAACACACTCCCCTTGGAAAGTGCAAAGCCATCCCTCCCCACCAGCTCCTCAAAGACCCTCATGCTGCTACTCAAACCCAGTTGCCTGGGCCATAGTCAGGGGTTTCTCTCTCTATGCTACAGCACTAGACCTTTGGTCATAAGCTTAGTAAGAAACTAAGAAATTGTGTGTGTGTGTGTGTGTGTGTGTGTGTGTGTGTGTATATGTGTATATATATATATATATATATATACACTTAAGTATCTACACACACATGTATATATACAGATATATACATACATATGCATTATGCATATATAGGTTTAGTATCAAAATCTGGAAAAATCAAAACAATTTTCCACCTTTTGATCAAATCCTTTTTCTGAATTTGGTATATAGCATTATCAGAATGTCGGAAATGGTAATCATGGAATCGACATTCGAACACCGGACGTTCCAATATTGAAATTCTGTGTTACCAGTAATGTTTTTGCAGGGGAACAAGCCCTCTGTGCCCCCCATACCCCCTGCATATTATATATTCCAATTCCAAGATTGCACTACAATGTGGAAAAGGGTACATTTCCCAATCCCCACTGTAGTGCAATCTGATATCAGAACACCGCTCCCACATTAGCGAATACATACTACCATTCACTAATGAGGAATATGAACATTTCTGTATCGACTTTAAGGAAACTGGAAAAGACGCAATCGATCATCCCTATTTTGCACAAGTGCCATTCCACATTTTGTTTGTAAACCCTAGAGATATACATATATATATATATATATATATATATATATATATATATATATATATATATACATATGGGTCTACTTCGTAAGAACGAAAGACCACAACACTGAATCCCACATCACAGAGACCAAAAGGACAAAACCTTGGAACACCGAAAAGCGCGAAATTCAAAATCCCGATATGGGATTTTGATTTAGTGCTTTTGGTGTTCCGCTGGAGCTAAGTATGTATAAGTGTATTTGTGAGGGTACTGCTATGTGTAAGTGTGTGTTGTGAGGGACTGTAATGTGTGGGTGTGAGTTTGCCTTGTGTGTCTGTTTGTGCGATCTTGGAGTTAGAATATTAAAGTAGGGGGGGTGTGGGGGGCACAGCTTGCCCCCCTGCCAATCTCTAGTGGAGGGTTGTGTGTTTGGTAGTTTCTGGCAGTTGTGTGTGTTTTGCAGTTAAGCGGTTTTCGGTGTTCCGGGGTTTTGTGATTCTGGTCTCGGTGTTGTGGCCTTTCGTTGTGTGTGTGTGTGTGTGTGTGTGTGTGTGTGTGTGTGTGTGTATATATATGTATATATATATACATATGTATATATATATATATATATATATATATATATATATATATATATATATATATATACATACACACACACACAAACATATATGCGTATACATCTATATAAATATCATAATCTATATAAATACACACACACACAGATGCATATGCACGGGGCACACTTTTTCTTTTTTCCTAGCACTTCTACTGTTTTCATATTTATTTAATTTATCTGACTTTGTTTACCAGAGAAGTCTAACTAGACTTTTCAGAGGAGGGCGGGGAGAAAAGCATTTGTATCTATATCTACACAGATAGACATACATTATTGATCTATAGCTATAGTTATACATATACATGTGTATGTCTCTGTGTGTGTATGTGTGCATATATGGGTCTATATTACTTATTTGAAAGCTTAATTGAGTGAATTGTTAATCAAACTCAAATCAGCGAAAGCTCAATTAAGAGAACGACCCGTTCCAGCCAAACATTTCCTAGGGAAAATAACTAGTAGGCCAGCTACCGACCGGAACAAATACAACAAAATTTAAAATCCTGCAAAGTGGGGGGCTTTGCTCCCCACACCCGCTCTAAACTATAAATACCAATTCCAAGATCACACTACAATGGAGAAAAGGGCAACTCCCCCAATGATTTGTGAAGTTGAGTCTAGGTGGCACCCTATGAACTCTATAGTCTGCAATTGTGTCAAGTAGCTTTTGGTTAGACTGCTCATGATTACACAGTAAGAGGCTAAATGTAGCAAGAAGTCTCTGCACTGGATAAGTAAATCCCTAGTGGATGCAGTGAGGAGCCAGTTGTCTAAGTAGGGGAACACCTGGAACCCTTGTAGCCTTAGACAGGCTGCGATGACTGCCATGCACTTGGTGAACACCTGGGTGCTGTGATGAGACCAAAGGTCAACGCCCTGAAAATGTAAATGACTGGCTCCTAGCTGGAAATAAAAGTATCTCCTGGAGTTAATAAAAATTAATCCTTCAGGATACTTCAGTAACACAGGTACCAGGTAAAACACCACTCAAAATACCAGTAGCAGTTTTAGTGCTTTTGTCCTTTTTACTTACAGAACTCCTGGACTGCCTTGCTATCTTGATATGGTAGTAGGTGTCCTGGAGATCTATCGAGCACAACTAGTCATCCTTTGTCAGAAGAAGTAGAATGGCCAGAACCAGGATAGTCCAGAACTTTGTTTTGAAAACTGGTTAAGGCTGCTTAAGTCGAGAATGAGGTTGATGTCCCTTGTCTTTTTCGGAACTAAAAAGAACCTAGAATAGACTTTGGATCCTTGCTGGTCTAGTAGGACCTCCTGGATAACTTGTTTTTTTTTTGTAGCTTTGCTGCTACTTCTGCTTTCAGACTTCTGACTGGGTGGAATATCATTCTCTTATGTTTTGGAGTGTAAGCAAAGAATACCATCTCTGGTAGTTATCTTCTGCACCCATAAATCTCGAGGGACGAGCAGCCAGATTTGAGGATGCGGGGATACCCCCCCTCAACTGCCACTGGACTGCAGCAGTTAGGCAAGCCTTCAGCAGTGCTAATCTAGAAACCCTTGATTCTGTAGTCTGATTCTTCCCCAGGGGCAATGTCCATTAAAGTTATCCCCACCTCTGCCTGGGGGGTGGGGGGTGCCAGCAGAAATGTCTAGGCCAAAACCCTTGGATGTTTGAAGCCATAGTTTCTTTCCACCATTTTGGCTCTGGGAAAAGGTCCTTTGGGGAATGGAAATACATTATGTCTACGGCAGACAGGGTCTTGTCCTCCTGTTTGCTTCTTATAAGCATGTCTTCAACCTTAGGCTCAAAAAGTGTTGAATCATCAAAAGGGGCATTAATGAAGGACATCTTGAAGTTTTACAAAAAATTGCAGAGATGCATCCAGCCATATCAACGAATAGCAATGCTGGTGCCTGCCACCATTGCCATGCCATCAGCTGAGTTTGACAGCAGAAGCACTGACACATTCGCCATAGACTGTAGGGTAGACAGCTGCACCTCCACCAATTTTTGGATGTCAGCAGGCAGGTTACCAGAGAGGAATTTGGACAGTTCTTTAGTAAGATCCCTCTGGAAACTGATCATATGTGTCAGTTAATTTAGCATGCAAAATCCAAATATCACTGAAGCACAAGTCTGCTTCCAAAATCTTTCCAGTCCCCTTAACGCACTGCTAGGGAGAGTGAACAGATATGCTGTTTTCAGACCGCTCCTTTTTGGTGGCTGCCACAACCAAAATGGCATCTACTGGAGGACCCTTGCACAAATGGGACTTGTTCCTGGGACAACCAATATTCTGCCCAGTTTCCATGGGTTAGGCTTCACCACACTAGGTTCCTTCCAGGTACACTGAGAAACCAGGTCTATCAGATTATCAGTGGGTGGGACCACCCAAGGAGGTAGATATGTCAGCCCTGACAGCCTTGAGGAATACAGACTCTTCCATTGAGACGGTTTCTGTTTTGGACCAACCCCTCTCTGATTTATCAATTTGAGAATATCTCCACAGGAGATGCCTTCCAGAAGGCATCTTCAGGATCCCTACCTTTTCTCAAAATAGCTATCTTCAGTGACTGACTCTGGAGATGAAACAATGTGCCTCCTCTTGCAGGATCACTTTCTATGGACCTCCTCCATAGCAGCTTCTCAGGAAGGGACAGAATCTAAGGAGGAACTCACCAAAAGAGAGCCTTCAAGGTGTAGAGAGACTGACTCTGCTGAACAGGAAGAACAGATATGGCATCAGGATACAAAAGGGGTTGGGATGGAGCCAAGTGAGAATGAAACACCTCCTCTCGGGGCCTGGAGAGGACTCTCACAAAGGCCTCAAAAGCCAAAGCCAAGATCAGTGTCAAGGCTGCACTCCCTTGACTTGAAGAGGCCAAAGAAGGAACATCTCTAGCACTGATCTGACTGTTATGAGGCACACATTGGTGCTGAATTGTCCAGAGCTGAAGCACCTAAAGGTAGGGATGGCTTTGAAAATCTCAAGAGTTGACTCTGACCCTTGACTCTGATGTTTCAGCCCCTGACACCCATCCACACCTAATGGAGCTACAGTTGAAAGGTTCATAGATAAATACTAGATTAGTTGCCCTTGTGGGCCATTTTAAACCTAGACAATTTCCAAAAGGTGAGAATCAAACCCTACACCTTATTTCTGTGAGGTAAACACATTAATCATTATGCTGACCCCCAACAGTACAAAATATACATCCCAATCCAGACAGTTTATATGCTAGCATATACAGGTAAATACTAGGCTATCCATTTACAGGCTATTACAACCGTAACCAATAACAAGAAGTCAGAATCAAACCGTGTACTTTATATCTGTGAGGTAAAGACTTTAACCATTATGCCACCCTCCCCCTGAAAGGATGAGGGGAAACATTCACTGAAGTCAACCTCCCAACAGGTAGCCCCGTGGGAGTCGCTCTGTTCAGTGGGCAGTTTGTATCAATAACAGACAGATTATGGTTGGGATCATGACCAGACCTGGAGCTACCAGTAGGTTAGGTTCCGGGGGAACTCACAATTGAACCAGAGTCCAGACAAACTTCTGAATCATCCTGCCAAAATTGGCTTCAGAGAGGCTCCTGGACAATCGAAAGCACCTGAAGGAAGATGCCAAAAAAGGCTGTCTGCATAAACAATGTGGTCTACATGCAAAATGAGGGAGTGAAGCCAAGTACTAGCTGGCTCCTGACACAAGCTGAAAGATGGAGTTGGGGAACAAATCTAAATGTTTCGGGGTCTTTGGTGCCTGGCCGTATAGACCTGATGGATCCAGAGACCTTTTTCTGGATGTCTCATCTTCTCTTATTTTTTGAAGGAAGGAGACCTAACATTGGACGTTGAAGACGCCAGAATTCCCACTTAGGCAGGAAGGAGGGCCTTAAGAAACAGCTTGTTAGGTTGGCCTGTGAGAGCCCTGGCACAGATACAGGTATAGGCCTCGCTCTCTACTTCTAAGTGGGCTACCCCTAAGCAATAAACACAGAGTGTGAGAGGATTCTGAGGGTGGATTTTGTACCCATAGGCACTATACTTCTTGAAGCCAGTGACCTTGTCAGACATCACCAGTAACTAGCAACAGGAACAGAGAACTACAACAACCAGAAACAAGCAGCAGCAGCAAAACTGCATCAAGGACCAAAAAGGTAACTACTTAACTAAATTATTACTATAGTAAAAAATCATTCACTTTTGTGTGTGTGTGTGTGTGGGGGGGGGGGGGGAACGAATCCAGAGGCAATTTCCTAAAAATGTTAAGTACAAACCATGCTAAAAGCATGATAAAATACTAAATGACAACTGTTGAGATGTATGAGGAAAAAATGATGAAAAACACTTGTCTACAACTAAGCTCACAGCCCTCAAACATACATCTTAAACATTAAGTGGCAAACAAGATCTGGAGGGAATTATGGATAGTGAACAAGCAGAAACTGTGGCTCCAAGCTCTTGAAAGTCCTCAAGGTTCCTGGATAACATTAACCCATCTGTTGAGTGGGATGGAAAAGTAAGCACTGGAGACACACACACACACGTGTATGTGTTTGTGTGTGTGCGCCCGAGCGCGAGTGCAACACAAAAATTAACATCGGAAGCTGTCTCTGCACAGAACCATATCTGTCACATAAGACAGGCTTCTTAAGGCCAGCAGGGTTTATGCCTGACAATCAAACCTATACACTTATCAGTATGGTACTTCTAAGAGAAAGGAAGAGGAAATAACTTATCTACTTTAACTTGGGAGAGTCATACACAATTTACAGGGCATATCAGGAGTCTCAGTCCTTACTACAAGAATCAAGTGCAAACTGACTTGAGGGACTACACCCGGTCAACAGACTGAATGCTGGAAACCTCTAGATCCTTTAAAGAGGATGAAGGTCAGGGCATTATTCCTCCATGATGGTTGCCTGAGGTGCACTGCTAGCTACCCTCTAGCCACAGACTGCTGACAGGTGCAAGCTCGCTCAACCTTTCACTTTTGGGCAGAACTTACAGAATGAAAATGTAACCAATGCCCAGCCTCTTACTCCTTTATCTTTCACGTTGATGGCCAGGATCATGCAAGGCATCATCCTACTAATCTAAACATTTAACTCCTTCTAGTTTCACCTTCTTGAAAAAGCTGAGCTAGTTCTCAATTTTCTTTTTCTCCTGTTGGTGACTAGGGTGATAATGCTGGGACTTATAGTAATGTTTCAAATCATTCTCCCTTCCTGGGCAACAGAGATATGACTGGTACGTTTAAAAAGTATAAATACTAGAAATTACTATGAGAGTTCAGGTCTGGAAAACAGCAGTGTAAATACCGGATACTCTGTTGTGTACTACTAGTTCATGTTGTTGTTGCAAACATGGAGACTATTAGGCCAGAGAAAGGGGGGAGGGCTGAATACTACTGTTATCAGGCAGTGAAGGAGGTGTCACCAAATTGTATTTACTTATTTGTATTCGGTTACCAGGAAAGTCAGACTGGACTGAAATAGCCCGCTTTTATTAGAGGCTAAGGGAGTAAAGCTCCAGAATTAACATGCAAAACATGTGCAATGAAAAATTAGTACATCTACAAAACATCTGTATACAAAATGTGCATATGGTTAGTGAAGTTGTATATGAAACATCAAACTCCCATCTAAAAGCTAAGCGGCCAAAAACACAGAGCTAGAATGCATGTTTATTAACTTTTTTTTTTTTTAGGTTAGAACAAATAGAAGAGAAGGACAAGGAAGAACTGTATCCAGTACCACAGGCAGTAATAGTCAGGAATGTGTTTTCTTATTCAGTTATTAAAACTAGGGGCTATCATTAAGACACTTAGGAAGGGGCACTACGAAGAAAGGGAAAATTAGACAGAAAAATTAGCATTTTACCTCTGAGACTGGCAGACTGCTTTGGTGAAGTTTGAGAGAGCAAGTTTAGGTTGTGAGATGGAGGGGGTGTTGTATGTGGAACAGAGAGGGATTCACTGTATTTGTCACAGGAGACAATGGTTGTAGAAATGCTGGAGATGGAAAATTCAACCTGGGGAGGACGTACAGTGATATATCGACAAATGTTGCAGGGGAGATTCTAGGCTGTTCTAAATGTGATGTGGGTACTGTTCCAGAACGTAGCAATACAATTTAACGAGTCAACAAAGGAGTTCTTAAAAAGTTTTTCATGTCAGAAGTAGGTTTGTGAGGAGTGGAGGTGGGAGTACTGCTGCTGAAGATTATTTAAGGCAGGTCATCTCTCTGATATATCTTGAATTTCATAAGCCACTCAAGCCAGTTAAGTTATTTGAAAGCAGTACAGTGTGAGTTCTGTTCTGAAGATTAATTGTGAACTTAGCTATTTTATTTTTTTTATTTGTATTCGTTTTCAAGGGTTAAAGTCCTGATCTCCATGGACCTTTTTCAGACTCAGTCCGTGAGAGGTGTCTGGTTACGTTAGGCAACAGAGGCTGAAAGAATCAAACCTTACACCACTGTACCACAGGAAACCGTTCATTAGCAGCTCCTTAATCCTCTAAGCCAACTACCAGATCTTTTTCACATTAAAAAAGACAAGTTTTGTAAGGCAGGCTGAGAGGAGATTTGTAAATACAGAGATAATGTAAGTGAAACAAGGTAAAAGCCTGTAGCTGTGGCTTTACAGCTGTAGTCGGACGAGTATTATTTAGATCCACAGTTTTTGAAGTACTTTTTTGAATACCTGTTCATGTGCAGGTTAAATTTTCGGTTCATGTCAAAGAAGATACCTCAGACTTTTCTGTGAGGAATTACATCAAAAGGGATACCGATTTGAAAAAAAGAGAATACACAAGGGTTTGAAGTCAGAGTTAGATTTCAGAGTAAACAGCATAAGCTTACTCTTTGGGATTTGATAGAAACAGTCATGTTTCACTACAGGAGAAAGAAAGCTGTGGATTATCTGTCGTTCTGGGATTGTTTTGGAAGAGTACATGATGGTGGAGTAGTCTGTACAGAGATCGTTAATAAATAAGTTAAATAGTTGAGGTCTGAGAAGAGACCTTTGTGAAACTACAACTGGTAGTGGAAGAAAGTTAAATATGGCTTGCTGGCAGATTACACTATGGGTCCTGTTAGTAAAATAAGATTTGAACCATTCAACAGCTTAGCTAAATACAGGCCAAGGAGTGGCTGTCTTGCAACAAATTCTGAGTGGAAGACAGTATCAAAGGTCTTACAGAGATTGGGAAAGAGTGACAAGACAAGAAAAACTTCATTTCTATGTTGTTGTACAATGCTGATGAAAGTCAGCAGTGCCAAGTTTGTACAAAGGATGGCATGCAACCCATGATGTGAAAAGGAAAGCACTGCTTTGTAAGTCCAACTTATCTGTAAGAAAAACTGTAGCAACACTAAACAACGAAATCCAAAAGTAGAAAAACACCACACTCTCCGAAAAATGCCCAGATAAGTTCTGCTGTTGAATTTCAACTTCCGTACTGTAGCCAACACTTCAAAGGTACAAGAATAGCAAAAAAGATAACCAGGTCAAAGTAAACAATTCTTTTATTCCACAGCACCACCACAAGTAAAACAAAACGGTAAACACAAGCGCTTTCGCCCGTTCGTAACGGGCTTTTTCAAGTGTACTGGTTTGTTGTAAAACTCCATATTTAAATGGAACAACCCTGTCATGTGCTTGTATTAATTGAATTATCACCATCAATTAATTGTGTATAAAATATTTAAAAAAACATTTTGTAAAATGTACTTCCATCACTTAGAGTACTTACAATGCTTTAACTAAACTTGCAAATGCCCACCATATGACCAATAAAATTATAAAACCTAGTTAAGAAATCACATAATGTCATAAAAGATTTTTGTTTAAAAAAATTATGTCTTTAAATACAATGCAAACTTATCAAAAATACATTTCACTAAATGAATTACTAAAGTGATTCACTATTACTGAAAACTTAAAAAAGCCCTGCTTTAACTTCCTGTGCAGGACTCAATGTTGTCAGGTCCCATATTCTTTGTGTATTATAGTGTTATCCCCCACATCTTTATCATTCACTGTCACAAAAATAAAAATAAAAATATATTGTGACTGTGTGTGGAAAAAATATATATATCTACATACTCATACTTCATTTCAACCTGTTTCTTTTGGCTCTGAGAATGTCACCAATGCTAGTCCCCTCGTTTAAACCTGGGTGCTTTGTCGCGTTTAAATTCAGCTGCCAGATGAGTTCCTTAATGCCAAGAGCCGTTTCCCAGTCTCTTCCCCTTAAATCTTGCCTTACTTTATCAATAACAAAAAATTTTAATGACATGTTCTTGCAAATCAAGGAATGCTTATAAAAAGCATTAGTTTCTTTTTTTGTTTTGATATCATTTATGTGCTCATATATTCTACGTTTGAATTGTCTTTCAGTTTTGCCCACATAAAATGATGGGCAATTCTGACACAAACCCAAATATACCACGCCCGATGAATTACAGTTGTAGTTATATTTAGAATGGAGAGTTGTTTTACGAGCAACAATGCTGACTTGATCTTTGTTGATAAGATATGGACACTGCATCGGCCACATGAAAAAGTACCTTTTCGTTTGTGTACTAACCCTTGCTGTTTTTCTGTTACATTCATGTTTTGCTCAAATATTCCTTTCAAATTAATATTTCTTTTTCTAATAAAGGAAATATGTTCTGGAAAAATTTTATTAAATTCATCTTGTAAAGAAATCACGGGCCATAAATTCTTAAACGTGCTCTCAATAAATATAGCATCTTGCGAATATGTGTATGCAAAGCTGCCATTTTTACTAATATTTGCAACTTCCTGCTTTTTGAATATTGTCAGACCTGTTCCCAGTATAGGTCTAAACTCATGTTCTCTCTTGTGAAAGATCTCATCCACTATAGCTTGAAATAATATTAAAGGATACCCCCTACTTACAAATTCTTCTCTCAAAAATTCAACTTCGTCTAGAAACAAAATGCTGCTACTGCACATTCTGGACGCTCTCACAAGCTGTCCTTTAATAATACCCTTTTTGATGTGCCAAGGATGACCACTATCAAAGTGTAGATATGCATTGCAATATGTTTCTTTTCTGAATATTTGTGAGGTAAAGCCTTTTTGGTTTGCTCTTTTTGTTAATTTAATATCCAAGTAGTTTAAACTCTCACGGCTGACATTGTATGTGAATTTAAGAAAGTTAGTGGTGTTTTCCAAATAAACCATGAAGTTCAAAAATTGTTGTTCTGTACCTGACCACAAAATACAAATGTCGTCCAAAAACCTCCTATAAAATGTAATATACTCTCTCCAACTAGTGGAGTGGATGTATTCCTTCTCCCATTTGTGTAAAACTATGTTTGCATAAGCAGTGGCGCAGGGGGCCCCCATAGCCACCCCGTTCTTCTGCTTATAGAATTCCTCGTTAAAATATATGAAGTTGTTGTAAAGCACAATTCTCATAAATTCCAATATTGTATTAACTAAATCGCAGTTTAACCCTGATTCCTTAGCAATAGCTTGCCCAAACCAATCCAACCCTGTTTCATGCGGAATGCTTGGAAACAATTCCACAATGTCTACTGTTACCATAAGTAAATTTGAGTTGTCAATTTCTTGGTCAATATTAGCTAGAAACTCCCAGGAATCCTTACACACAAAGTCTAACTGTGTTACATATTTTTTCAAATGAAAATCAATAAATTTGCTGAGAGGTTCGGTAACACTACCTGCTCCTGCTACAATAGGGCGAAATTTTAAAGGAGTGAGCCCTTTGTGCACTTTGGGAATACCAAATAACACAGCTGTTTTAGGCTTAGGAACAAGCAAATAATTGTGTGTTTTCTCATCCAAAAAACCTTGTAAAAGCAAGTCATGTATATAATACTTAACTTTACTAACTGCTATATTAAGCTCGTTCAGCGAGCTAGGTTCATAAATGTTAGTGTTCTGCAGTAAACCATATATGTGGCTCTCATATTCGAACTGTCTCATCAATACTATTCCCCCTCCCTTGTCCGGTTTCATTACTCTAGTTTTATTCTTCTTTAAAATGTCCACTACATCATGTAGGTGCTTGGGAAAATTACTTGGGAACATGTTTTCATTTTTGGTTAAATTATCTCTTAAAATCTTTTCAATTACTTCCTCAAACACTTTAAGTTTGGGGTGAACAGGGGGGTTGAAAGTACTACTTCTAGTGAGTGACATCTCTTGTATTGATTGATCCTTGAAAATTGTGCTTAAATTTAAATTCCTTACAAACATCTTTAATTCAATTAACAGTTTGGGAAGAAACTTATCTGTAACCGCAGAAGTTTGTAAAACACTGCCTTACTGGCATATAGGTAGAGAGGTGCTCTGCCACTCTCCCTCTGGCAGACTATTAAAGCTCAGAGTCCTTCCAACTGCCTGTCTGTGGGTGTGATGGATCAATCACCTGTCAGTACAGTGACTGCATTACAAATCCACAGACAGGACCTTTTCAGTTTTCTATGGTCCTGCAGGAAGAATTGATGGGAACACAAAAGTTTGAAAACACCTAACGTTCCAATACCAATAAAAATAAACCACACACACATACAAAATAAAGGCCTTGGATAAGTGCTCAGTGGCAATACAAACACCAAACTATGTACATTCAATTAGGGGGAGGATGGGTGGGTGCTGCCAGAAAGTTCTATGAATATCTACTGTTACAGGTAAGTAGGATTTGCACAACTGTACTATGTTCAACAAACAGAATGCCTTACTGGCATATGGGTAGATTCCCAAAGCTTACCCAACCTGGGACAAGGAAGGACAGGGGTCGAGGAGCACCTGGAGAATGGTTCTAGTGAAGCCTGGTCTGGATCTAAAAAGGGCATCCAGCTTGTATTGCTTTGTAAAGGTAAGTCCACTCATTTCCAATACACAGCTGAAGAGGAAAAGGCCTTGGAATGTGCCTTTACCTTGTTTGGATTCGACGTCCCATGATGGATGTAATAAAAAACAATATCAGAGGGCAACCAAAGTGCAATGATTTGCTAAGGGACAGGCTGACCATTACCTGCACCTGTGTAGGAAATAAAAAGCCTTTCAGCTTTCCTGACGGCTTTCATTCTGTCAATACAGTACCAGAGCTACCAGTTTACATCCAAGGTATAATGCATCGTTTTTCCCCTTATTCTTAGGTTCCAAGAAGAACACAGAGAGGTTGACTGAGAGTGAATTCCAGGACCACTTTCGGCATAAAAGGGAGATTAGTGCATAACACAACCCTATTCCCTGTGAATAATAAGGTAAGGTTGTCCCCACCATGAGCACTTGCAGCTAAGAACCTCAGAGGAGTAAGAAAACAGTTTTTCACATTTAAACATCTTTAGATCAGCCTGAGCGGTAGGTTAGAAGGATGGTAAAGTCAATTTTTCTATAACATAGTAGAGATCCCATGGAGGAAGACTTTGCTTGTGAGGGAGTCTCAAATGCAATACTCCTTTCATGAACTGTTTCACCAAAAGAGAAGAAAGGAAAGGATCCAATGGCAGATAAACAGAAATGTTCACCAGATACACCTCAATGGATGCATACAATAAGCTATCCTGACGTAGCTCACACAAATATTTCACAACAAGAAGATTATCTGTTCCCATTTAGGCACCACTTAGAAAACTTCATCTTTTTGTAAGCATAAGATTTTCTACTAGCAGGTTTTCTGGGATCCTTTAACATCTGCTGCACATCCTCATGAAACAAACTAAACAGAGTCAGGATAGAAACATCTAGGCTGTCAGTTACAGTTGTTCCAAACAGGATGCACCAGTCACCCTGTGACTGTGTGACAAAGAATGTGGTAATTACCGTTGACCAACAGTATTAGAAAGGAGAACCAAGAATGCCTAGGCCAATTAGGGGTGACCACAATGATTTTTGGCATTTTTTTCTGACTCTTTGAAGTACCTTGTGAATTAGTGGAAAGGGTAGAAATGCACACAGGAACATTCCCATCCAAGGGAATGAGAATGCATTTGTCCTTCAAGTACGGCTGCAAGGATGTCTGGAACAGAATTTCTTCAGCTGTCTGATTTAAAAATTAGCAAACAGATGTATTTGAGACATTCCTCACATTTGGACTAGATCCTGAAACACCCCTGCCTTGAGCTGCCACTGGTGAGGATCCGATTAGTGCATCTGTCGCAAAGTTTTGCTCTGACAGGATGTATGATGCCTGAAGGGTCAGAGAATGCTGTAAAGCTGGCTCCCAGGCAAACACTGCCAACTGGCAGAGGGTATGACCTTACCCCATTTGTTAGTTGAGGTACCTGTGGTGTTGTCTGTAACCAAAAAAAAGAGGACCTGAAGTGCATAGGTAGTGAAGGACTTTCAAGACATAGACCACTACCAACATTTCTTTGATGATGATGTGCTTCCCTGCATCCTTGACCCTCCAAGTAGCTTGCACTTGCACTCCCATAGACACAGCTCCCCAAGCAAAGTTGGATGAATCTGTCTGGATAGATTGTGCTTTTAAAGGTGGGAAGAAGGAAAAACCTAGGTTGATACTTAGCTGTGCTCTCCACCACTATAACTCATGTTTGAAGTAGGCAGCTAGAGTATGCAGGTGCTGGGTCCAACAATTTCAAACACACCACTGAATTTTCCTCACATGCAGATGGGCCAGTGGTATTATAAGAATCATGCATATGGTCAGTCCTAGAATTTTTAGCAAATCTCTTGCAGAGGAGATATTCCTTGGCAAGAGGTTTACCGAAGAATGTCTTCAAGGAGATATTCCTTGGCAAGAGATTTGCCAAGGGCAAGACCTTGTCTCCAGGGAGAAAGACAGTACAGTTTTGTACCTACCATAAATGTAGATGTTAGAGTGCTCATACAGCTGCAGTCATAACAGATGGGTTTATCCTGCCGTCAGGCGGGTCCTCAGTCGGCCGAATTCCAAAGTCTAGGTCCGGCGTCCGTTGTCGTCGCTTCTTCCCTGACGTCAGTGCGGCAGGAGTATGAAAGAGGCAGCCGACGCCATTTTCTTCAGTTTTTCTTGCCCCAGATGTCAGGTGCCCCCAGAAGGAAGGCAAACATAATGTTATCCAAAAATGCAATGTTGATAAATCAAAAACAGTAGTTGCAAGCAAATACACCATAAAAGAATACCCCAAAAAGGTTATATGAAAGGTGTTTGTCATAAGGCCTGTCCTAAGAGGGGATGGAGGTAGGGAAATCTGGACTGCAGCTGTATGAGCACTCGAACATCTACATTTATGGTAGGTACAAAACTGTACTATGTTCATCGTACATACAGCTACAGTCATAACAGATGGGTAGAATCCCAAAGCTAAGTAAGAGTGGTTGGCACTAAGTGGAACTAGGAGGGGCTAGGATGCCCTGCAGGACTGCTGTGGCAAAGCCCGCTCTAGATTTAGAGTATAGTGGGAGGTGATAGTGCTTGGAGAAAGTGTGCACTGAACTCCAGGTGGCTGCTTCCAAAATATCCTTGGTAGGGACCCCCCTGAGAAAGGCTGTAGAGGTAGCTGTGGCTCTGGTGGAGTGGGATCTGATGCATGCAGGCACAGTTTTTCCATGAAATGCATAACAAAAGCGTATGCAGTAGGCTATCCATTTTGAAATTGTCTGTTTGGAAATAGCCTTTCCTTGAGCACCTGCAGCATAGGACACAAAGAGTTGCTCAGATTTCCTGAATGGCTTTGTCCTGTCCAAATAATAACGAAGTTGTCTGTGAATGTCCAAGGAATGTAGTAGTTTTTCCCCTTTGTTTTGTGGATTAGGATAAAAGGTAGGTAAGTAGATAGTCTGATTCAAAGCTACACTGGATACTACCTTTGGCATAAAGGTAGGGTTGGTTCGTAAGGAAACTCTGTCCTGATGGAAAATGATGAATGGTTTCACAGCCATGAGGGCCTGTAGCTCCGAAACCCTGCGAGATGAGGTGATAGCCAGAAGAAAGGCTGTTTTCCATGACAAGTACTGTAAATCTGATGAAGAAGCTGGCTCGAAGGGAGGAAGGGTCAGCTTTTCCAATACAAACTTGAGGTCCCAAGCAGGGACTGGTAGTTTCCTTGGGGGTTTTATATTCTTTGCCCCTCTGAGGAACTGCCTTAAGAGAGGATGAGAGAACAAAGGAGGATCTGTGTTGTATTGTGCAGAAATGGCTGAAGCGTGGATCTTGATGGAGGAGAAGGAAAGTCCATTGTTTAACATCTCCGCTAGGTACTGTAAAATTTGAGGTATATTTATTACCCAAGGATTCTGTCCCTTCTTTTGATTCCAGGCACAAAATCGTTTCCATTTGGCGGAGTAGGCCTTTCTAGTAGAAGGTCTTCTGGCCTCCAAGATGACATCCTGCACCTCCTTGGAGAGGAGAAACTGTTGGGAAAGCAAGGAATTCTCCATGCAGCTAGATTTAGAGTTTTGAGATGGCTGTGAAGAGTTTTGTAGTTGTGCTGGGACAACAGAAGAGGGACTAGAGGTAGGCTCCATGGTGGAGAATGTGTCAGGCTCTTCAGGAGCGGATACCAGTGTTGCCTTGGCCAGTCTGGAGCAATGAAAATCATTTTCGGCCTCTCTGCTCTGGCTTTTAATAGAACTTTGGGCAGCAGAGGAAGAGGCGGGAAGGCATAGACGGTCAATGTTGTCCAATTGAAGGAAAGTGCGTCCACTTTCCAGGCCTGTGGATGATAGGTCCTTGAACAAAATTTTTTCAACTGGCAATTCCTGTGGGTAGCAAAGAAATCTATGTCTGGCTGACCCCATGCCCGAGTTATCTTTGTGAAAATTTGAGGATGCAACTTCCATTCGTGTGGATCTGTCATATTTCTGCTTAGGTTGTCTGCCAGTGTGTTTTCCTTCCCTGGCAGGAATTGTGCCTGTAATTGAATTTTCAATTCCAGTGCTGTGTTCCAAAGGGTCATGGCTTGCCTGCACAGGGGGTATGAATGAGTTCCCCCCTGTTTGTTTATGTACCACATCACTGTGGTGTTCTGTCCTTATCAATAGCTGGCCTGGATGCAGTAGGTCTTTGAAGGTCATAATAGCCTTTTGCACGGCTAGCATTTCCTTTTGGTTGATGTGAAGGAGTTTCTCTTTTCGTGCCCATTTTCCCTGAATGCACTGATCTGTCATGTGTGCTCCCCAGGTGTAGTCTGAGGCGTCTGTTGTGATGATTTGAGTTGCTTGAGGTACACAGAAAGGAAGACCTGTGTTTCTTTGGCAAGCTTGAGCCCACCACATAAATTCCTTTTGAAGGCATGGAATGAGTGGTATAATTGCTTCCAAGCAGTGGCTGTGTTGAGACCATAAGTTTTTTAGGTACCACTGAAGTTTCCTCATATGCAGCTTTGCACATGGGATTAGTAGGATGCAAGATGCCATGAATCCCAGAGTCTGCAGGACTTTCCTTGCAGTTAGCCTGGTGTAAGTTGACATTTTTCTGAAGTATTGAGACAGTTGCCCTTGCTTGTCTGGCGTGAGGTAGGCCATCTGGGTGGTTGTATCCAAGCTGGCACCCAGGAAAATTATTTGTTGAGAGGGTATTAGTTTTGATTTCTTTTTGTCGACTGTGTATCCCAGGAAGTTCAACAGTTTTATTACAAATGCCAGGTGCTGCAGTAGTATGTCCTTGCTGTCCGCTTGGATCAGGCAGTCGTCCAGATATGGGTAGATTTGTATCCCTTGTAGTCTGCAGAAGGCGATTACTGATGCCAGGCATTTCGTAAACACTCTGGGTGCAGTAGATAAGCCAAAGGGCAATGCAGAGAATTGGTAATGGGTTGAACCTGCAAGAAATATGAGGTATATTCTGCAATCTTGTCTGATAGGGACATGCAGGTATGCCTCCTTGAGGTCCAATGTTACCAGCCAAGACTCCTTGCCCAGCATGGGAAGAAGCTGCTGTAATGTGAGCATCTTGAATTTTGGCACCTGAAGATATGTGTTTAGTATGGATAGGTCTAAGATAGGTCTCCAATCTTTGTCTTTCCTTGGTACCAGGAATAGTCTGGAATAAAACCCTTGACCTTGTTCTTTTGCAGGTACCTCTTGAATTGCTTTCATGTCCATGAGAGCTGAAATTTGTTTTTATGCCTCTGCCCTTTGATTTTGTGGCAGGTTTGGCATGCCTCTCATTTTTGGAAGGGTGTGAAAGTGGAACCTGTAGCCTCTGTCTATAATGTCCAGAATCCATTTGTCTTTTGTAACAATATGCCAATTTTTTGAGAATAATGTCAGTTTTCCGCCCAAAGGTGCTGCCATTAAAGCTTTGCTTGGCAGGTGTAGGGGGAAGTCATTGTGCCTGTTTTCTAAAAGACTGTGATCTATCTTCTCCACCTCTTGGGGTTGGTGCTTGCCACTGTCTGGCTCTGAAAGATCCTTGAGGTTGTCCTCTACCCCATGGACGCCTGTATCTGCCCCTTTGAGGTCTGTCCGTGGCTGGAAAGGACCAATTTTTTGAAGGCCAGTTTCTGCTGAAACGTGGAAGCTGTACCTGCAGGAAATCTTTCACTGTTTGCATTGATTTCGCTTTTTCCTCCACTTTCTTTAGTACCTCCTCTGCTTTAACACCAAACAATACATCTTTTTGAAGAGGTGCATCTAATAATTTAGCTTTGACATGATCAGGTAAGGTTTGCTCTTTGAGCCAAGCATGCCTACATATAACAGACCCCGTAACAGCAGCCCTACATGAGGCCTCTAGAGCATCAAAACCACACTGCAAGGTATGTTTACCCACTTGCTCTGCACCATGCAACAAATCCTGCAACTCTTTTAAATCTGGTTGTTCTGGTTGTGTCATCTTGCTTTTCAGCTGAGATATCAAAAACTGTTGATACTTTAACATATGAAACTGACAATTTAATGCCCTCATGGTTAAAGTGGCCGAGGTGTACACCTTTTTCCCCCACTTTTCTAAAGATCTGGAATCTCTCTCTGAAGGTAATGGATTTTTAGCAGTAGAGGCCTTAATTCCCTTGGGACCCTGTGAAATAGTTTCTGGGTCAGCAGTATGGCTTTTATATAGGAACTGGTGAAAATCAGGAACCCGGTAATACCTGTCTGGTTTAACAGGAGCTGGAGGCAAGGAATCAGGATTAAGGCTGGCTTCTGTGTACACATCATCCAATATATCTAAAACAGGAGGGATAGCCAGAGGCCTATGCTGGGGGAGCAGAAGAAATTCCCTGAGCCTTTTCTTGGAATCTGAGTAATCTTGGCCTTCCCAGTGAAAATGTTCCCTCAATGTATGCAGGGTTTCCCCAAAAGAGAAGTCCTCAGGGGGGAGAGTGAGGGAACAGACTCCTCTGAATCAGAGTCTTCAAATGGAGAATAGGCACAATCCTGGTCCTCAGATAGTTCTGAGGTAATAGAAGCTTGAGCTAAGGAAGGGTAGTCTTCCTCTAATCTGGGCCTTTTGTCAGAGGGGGGTTGAGAACCCCTGATAAGAGTAATTAAATCCTCAGCCATTTTAAGCATCTGTTTTTTAGGCACGGTGCCTTGAGAGGGTGTCTGAGGAACCTGTTTTTTGGTTTTCATGGCCGTTTTAGATTTAGTGAAGGCTTTAATAGAGAAGGAGGAAGGCCTGAAGACCCCTTGAGAAATGGCAGGCCTGTCTAAACTCTGAGTTTCCCCACCAGGAGTGGCGTTGGTATCTGTAGTAGGAATGGGGGCCGAGGAGCCTGCGACCTTGGGTACTGAAGACACCGGTAATGCATTGTCATCAGTACTCAGGGGTTGCGTAGGCGCCTTGCTGAGTACCGGAGAACCGGTAGTCGGCCTTAGCGTGGTATCAGTAGGTGGTGCAGACCTCGTATGTCGGTCCTTATCTTTGCGTTTTTTTCTCAAAACTGGAGTCGGAGTATCCGTCGACATAATATAATTAATTTTTTTGCCAAAAAAGTGAAGGGCGAACTCAGCCTGACGCTTAATAGTGCGTTTGTTGAATCTAGCACAAAAACGGCAGGCCGAGAAGTCGTGGTCTGGGCCTAGGCAAGGTATACAGTAAGAGTGGAAATCCTTATGCGGTATTTGCTTCCCACATGAAATGCAATTATTAACTTTGTCTGACATCGGTCTGAGGCAAGAAAAGTTTCCCCAACACCCCGTGAAGAAGACTTCGGCTGAAATACTTTCGTAAATCTCAGGAGCTGGCCGACCGGCACTTGCGAACTGCTTCTGCTTCGGGCACCGCGTGGCAAGAAAGACTGAAGAAAATGGCATCGGCTGCCTCTTTTATACCCCTGCCGCACTGACGTCAGGGAAGAAGCGATGACAACCGATGCCAGACCTAGACTTTGGAATTCGGCCGACCGAGGACCCGCCTGACGGCAGGATAACCCATCTGTTATGACTGCAGCTGTATGCACGATGAACATCATTCTTTTATCGGTGTTGATAAAGCATCCCAGGAAGACAAGTCTTTGTGAGAGTATCAGGCATGACGTCCGAAAGATCAACTTAAACCCTAGCTGGCACAGTAAAGTCAGAACCCACCTCTTGTAATTCCAAACACCTGGATGCCGACTCTGCACAAATCAGCAAGTCATCCAAATAAGGTAACATATCAATGGCAGAAGTCTGGCAATGGGCCACTACCAGAGCAAGGTATTTGGCAAATGCCCAAGGAGCAGTGGAGGGCCTAGAGGGCGAGGAAGAGAACTGATAATGCAAACCAGACACAACAAATCTCAGATATCTGCTGAGATGATGAGCAAATGGGATATGATGACATGCATCCTTCAAGTCCAGGATCACCATGAAGCAGTGGTCCAGCAGACAAGGAAGCACTGTCTTGAGGGTGAACATCTTGAACTTGGGGAACTTTATACACATTTTTAGAAGGATAGTACCAACAACAGTTCCCATGACTGCTCTTTTCTGGGGAATTATGGGAACCGAGCCACAGCATAGTCAAAAGTTAGGGGAGGGTCATCCTTTTTGGGAAAAGAACCCCTCGTTAGGTTTGGTGGAGTTCTCATCCTGCCATTTCTTTTTGGCTCCTTGTTTTTTGTTCAGCTGGGACATCTTTTTGTAGGGCTACCGAAAATTATCCTGCTTACTGGGGGGAAGCTTGGAGATATGGAAAATTTTAGATACCCCATGCATCAGTTTACTCTTGTCATTTCAGTGTTTTAGGATATGATTAGCTGCTCAGCCAAACATACAGTCAGAATCAAGAATAGCATTCATAATCTTGTTTTTAAACTCATCAGAAAAGCTTATGTTGTGCAACCAAGCATTCCACCTTACCATAACAGGCATCACTGCATTTCTAAACACAGTATCATCCTCCTGCAAAGCACTCTTCAAAGTATATTTATACACTTGAGAAACATTGGAAACAATCTCTCTCACACAGTTATTCTGCCCAGCAGGTAAAAATGCAGTGAACGAAGACAGTCTCTTTACTGTTAAGGTCACTAGGAACACAGAAAGCAGCGTGTGCAGACAAGGGGGCCTGAAGACTAGGCATGGCCTGAGTTTCTTAAACACTTTTTTAAGGCAGTGGTTTTATTCAGCAGATGAGAACTGCAGGCCATCTTAAAATTGTCCTCCAACACCGTAATCAATGGAGGGAAGATCACCATGTCCATGGCCTCATCCCCCCCAAAGATCATATACCCTGCTGATCTTGAGGGCAGCAGATGATTGCTCCCAAATTAATACATCCATAATCTAGCCAGCATTTGAGAAAAAGAAGTTATGTACTTACCATAACGTTCCATGTTTGTGGTCCATCCAGCCTACATTCTTGCTGGATGGGTTTGAATAGCAGATATTAAAGCCCGAGAGCTTTTACTGGCTTCAAGGCTAACCCCTATCCCATGGTGCCTCATGGCAATTCTCCACATCCTGTTTGCAAGAAAGTAAATAGGTACATAATAGTCAGTAAACTATCAATAACTATGCACATACAAACAGAATACTCTGTATTACTATCCATGCCAAGTGGACTGACAACTACAACCAGATCAGACAGCATAAGGGATAGTCCACCAGTTCCTCCAGGAAACAGGAAGAGGGAAGGAGGGTGGGATGCAAGAATGTAGGGGAAATGGACTACAAACATGGAACGTTATGGTAAGTACATAACTTCTTTATGTTATGCAGTCCTATATTGCCATAATTCTTGCTGGATGGGACAGCGTCCCTAGCACCTTTATCCCGGGTGGCTCAAGCGAAGAGACTCTTAAGCACAGTGGACCCAAAGGATGACCTGTCCCGGGAAGCCAAATCCAGTTTGTAATGAGTGACAAAAGTATGAGATCTTGCCCAAGTAGCTGCTGCACAAATGGTATCAATTGAGAGTTTTGCTATAAAGGCATATAAAGTTGATACTGCTCTGGATGAATGGCCTTTTACATTGGCTGGTAATTGTTTGCCAGAAGTTTTGTAAGCAAATGAAATACAGTCTGAAAGCCATTTAGACAAAGTGACCTTAGAAACAGGCAAATCTTTATTTTTGTCTGAAAAGGAAACAAACAATTGGTCTGACTTTCGAAATTCTTTAGTCCTGTGCAGGTAAAACCTGTGAATTCTGTGGACATCCAATTGGTGTAGTTTGTATTCTGATTTATTAGTATGATTTGGGAAGAAAACTGGTAATTTGATAGATGTGTTGAGATTATGCTCTGAGCATACCTTAGAAAGAAAGGAAGGATTAGTTCAAAGTGAGAGACTATTCTTGTGGAAGACAATGTAAGGAGGCCGAATGGTGAGGGCTTGCAATTCTGAAACTCTCCTAGCAGATGTTATAGCCACTAAGAACAATGTCTTCCAAGACAAGTATTTCAGATCCAATGAAGACGACGGTTCAAAAGGTGGAGAAATTAAAGATGTAAGAACTAGGTTTAGGTCTCCGGTGGTTGCCTGATTGGAGGTCTGAGAAGGAGCACTCCTTTTAAAAAGTTTTGCATAAAGAGTGGGACATGATTGGATTTCCCATGTAGCCAAAATGATAATTAGAGGTGGCAGCTAACTGAACTCTAATAGTAGCAGCTGCAGCTCCTTCTTGAAAAATGGGTGCCAGGAAGGTCAGGATAGACTCTATAGGAGCTGAGCAGGGATCTATGCCTTGGTTTGCTGCCCAAATGGAGAACCTTTTTCATTTACTGGAATATAATTTCCTGGTGAAAGGTTTGTGTGAAGAAATCAGAATGTGTTTGACTGTAGGGGAAAGGGAAACACACCTGGCTATTCATGGAACTGGAGCAGCAATGCTGTCAATTTCAGGGTTTGGATAGTAGGATGGAACTGCCCTGATTGATGAATCAGGAGGACTGGAGATGGTTCCAGAATCCATGGTTCCTCCAAGAGACAGGGCCACAGGAAGGAGAACCAGACTTGGCGAGGCCAGTAAGGAGCAATGAGGATCAGGGTACTCCAACAGTTTTGCTTTCTGAATCGCTTTTGGTATAAGAGGAAAGGGTGGAAAAGCATAAAGGAGTCCCGGAGGCCAATTGTGGACCAGAGCATCCCTGGGTGACATCCCCGGATGGGGAATTGGGGAAAAGTAGCTGCTGCATTTGGTGTTCATGTACAGCAAGGCTGGCCCCATTTGCGAAAAACCTATTCCGCAACTTCTGAATTCAGGGACTACTCGTGAGGCATCAGATTTGCTTGCCTGAGCTTGTCTACTACCACAATGGACTTCTCCGGGATGTGCGTTGCTACCAGAAAGCGTTGAGTGTCCATCACCCATTTCCATATTCTTAAAGCCTCTTGACAAAATGGGTAAGATTTGGTCCCCCCTTGCTTGTTTATCTACCACACTACAGACATGTTGTCTGATTGAATCGCAATTGTCCCAGTGGGAAGAGAACTGTGAAGTGCTTGCAATGCGTATAGCACCGCTCTAATCTCCAGAACATTTATGTGCAAGTGGTTCTCGTGATCCTGCCAAATACCTTGGACTGCCATTCCCAGATAATGCCCCCCCCCCCTATCTGCGAGGCATCCATGGTCAAGACTGCATTTTGTTGAGGGGGAGCAAGTGGGCGACCTAGATGAAGTTGATCTGTACGTAACCACCATGTTAGATCCTTCTTGCAGGAGTTTGTGATGAGTATTTGATAAGACAGGGGGAGATCCTGCATTGACCACTGGGCAAATAGTAGCAACTGAAGTACTCTCATTTGCAGACAGGCTAGGGGAACTGAGAGAATGGTGGAAGCCATAGTCCCTAGCACCTGAAGGACTGTCCTGGCCTCTACTTTGTCTTTCATCAGCAAGGATCTGACTTAGCTGTGCAACGATTCTATCCTTTCCGGTGTCAGTTTTGCTGTTATGGTGGTTGAATCTATTTCTGAGCCTAAGAAGACAATGTGCTGCGATGGAGATGAGGCTGATTTTTTTAGGTTTATTGTAATACCTAATCTGGCGCATAAGGATAGAGTCTCGTCCCTGGTTCTGATTAGTTGGTGCTTGGTGGTAGCAGTGAGGAGCCAGTCGTCTAGGTATGGAAACACCTGGAATCCTTGATGTCTCAGGTGAGCTGTTACCACTGCCATGCATTTGGTGAACACTCTGGGGGCTGTAGTGATGCCAAAGGGAAGTGTTTGAAATTGAAAATGACCGTCTCCCAGCCAAAAGCGTAGATGGCTTCTGGAGCGCCTGTCCATTTTGATGTGGTAGTACGCATCCTGAAGCTCTATTGAGCACATCCAATTGTCATTCCCAATAAAGGGAAATATCGAGTGATCATACGGAACTTCAATTTCTTTACTGACTTGATGAGTTTGCTGAGATCTAGAATTGAACTCCAGTCCCCTGTCTTTTTTGGAACTAAAATGAATCGTAAGTTCAGTGGGGACTTCTTGGATGACTCTTTTTTGAAGCAATGAGATGACCTCTGATGTTGCGTGGTCTAACTGAATGGGTGACATGTCTGGTAAAGACCGATTTACCGGGGGATTGGAAACAAAGGGAATAAGGTAACCTCTGAAAATTATGGTTTGTACCAAACGATCTTGGGAAATTTGTAGTCAGGCACTTGGGTACAGTGAAAGACAACCCCTGACTGCCTCCAGAGATGGACAGTCAGGCAACCCCCCTCAGGGGCGATGGAAGGGACGATCAGAGAAAGTATCTCTATCTCCCTGATGTTGCGGACCTCCTCTGCCGCGAGGGTGGAGTCTTCCATTATATCCTCCCCCTCTGCCTCTAGGGGAGGGTTGACCTTGTGCTGAGGGAAACCTTTTTGGGATTTACAGAACCACATTGTCCCTCCTGTTTGACCCTTGGGATAGGGTCTAGAAGGAAGGGAGAAACAGACTCAGACAGCAGATAAGGTTTTCCCTTCCTGCTCGCACCTGGTCAAAATCTTTTACCTGCGGTCCAAAAAGAGTTGCACCATCAAAGGGGATGCTGGTAAAGGAAGACTTAAAGGATTCCGTGAAGTTACATAGACGCATCCAGGAATGTCTCCGAAGAGAAATTCCTGCTGTGGCTGCCCTGCTCGCTCCATCAGCTGCATAGGAAATCAGCCTCATGGAGGAGTTAGCTATAGATGTAAGGGTGGAGAGCTGCGCAGATACCTTGTCCAAGGATCTTGAAGCTACTGAACCCTGAAGGGTGTCTCCCAACTCCTTCAGGAGATCCCTTTGAAGTCTAGTAAAATGGGACAGGTAATACAGCGATTGTAAGGTAAATGCTGCTGAAGAGAAAGTACGCTTTCCATACCTATCCATCGCCCTGGGCTCCTTATTAGGAGGATGGATATTAGAAGATGTCTCGGACAACTCCTTTTTTGTAGCTGCTGCTGCTACCACCATAGCATCCACAGGAACTCCCTAAGAAAGAAAGGACTTATCTACTGGAGCAGTCACAAATTTGTTTGGCCTCCTCGGGACAGGCTCCACTGTGTCCAGGGAGGTACTGGCTTTCCGGGATATGACCCCCCCCAAGAGTTGGTCATAATACGGTGTCACCCAGGAGGTGGAAGGTTGGGAAACAAAGGCCTCAACGTACACTGATTCGTCCTCAGTAGGGTTAGAGGTCTTCCAATCACCCCTCTGTCTAAGGATTTCAAGGATGTCAGCAAAAGAGACATCCTCAGAGGGGGATCTAGGGGACCCTTCTGACTCATCCAAATCAGTGTCTGACTTGACAGACTCAGGTGAGTCAATATGATTCCTCTTACAAAGTCTCTTCCGAGGGAGCTCTTCAGTAGGATAATCTGGGGAGGTCTTAGAAGAGGGGACAACTCCAATGGAGCTGCTTGAGTCTCTGGTTCACTACGCTGAGGGGGAGGTGGGGGAGAAGAGGTTGCTGCCGGCTGCTGATGGGACATCAGGTCCAAAGGCAGGGCTTTGGCACTGGACAAAGCTTTCTCTGTTGCTTCCAAGGCCTATCCACCCCGCTCTTAAGACAACCTCTGCTCCGAGGAGACGGAAGGCCGGCTCCAAGCAGGAGGGACAGGTTCTGAAGCAGACGTGGGAACCGAGCTCAGTCAAGCCAAAGAACCGAGAGGGAGGGTCGGTTCTGAAGAAAAAAACAGGGTGACTATCCATCTCGGAGTTGACTCGAGAGCGTCAGCTCCCAGATCCCTTGGCTCCAGACTGAGCTACTGAGGATAGTATTATTGGTTCCGAGGAAGCAGGAAGAATTCTCGGAACCAAAGGATCCAACACAGAAGGACCCGAAGTGTTCAACTCAGAGAGCGAAGCAGTCGGAGGAGGAGCAGTAGTCTGGAGATGGGACAGCTCCAAAGCCTTTGGGTCCGGAAGAGCTAACTTTTTGGCCAGAGCCGGGTCACAGAGCAACCTCTTCACCACCCACTCTATATCCTCATCTGAAAGTGTCCTGGAGGAATGGGTGGAGACAGAAGAAGATCTCCTCCTTTCTAGAATAGGAGACTTCAAATTTGGTGAAATAGGGTTCAATAACTGGTGAGTATCTCAATATGGAAGGATGCCTCGGCACCGAAGAAACCGACGGCACCGAGACAGAAGAAGCTGAATCGGAGCCAGAACTCCTTGGCTCCGTCGATTTAGACTTTTCAGATGGCTCCGACGCTGGAACCGAAGATTTTCTCTTCACAGTTTTGGGAGCTGTCTGACCAAGTTCCAGCTGTTCCTGGCAGAACTAGGAACTAGTCATACGACTCCTGTCTATCAATTTACGTTTTCTTTCATTAAGAACTCTAGTACTAAAGGCATGACAGAAAGTACAGGGTTCTTGTATATGAGCCTCTCCCATACAGTACACACACAGCTAGTGTGACTGTCAGTCAATGACATTTTTTGTGAACACTTGTCACCTTCTTGAACCCAGAAGGGCGGTGCTCCTTATGTTCTCTATCTTTGGACATGCTGACAAGAAAACAAGGCTAACAGCAATAACAATAATAACCATACTAATTATAACCAACAGGCAAAGCTATGAAGAGAAGAAAAACTTTTTTTTTTTTTTTTTAAAGGGAAGAAGGACTAGCACTCAGAGAGGAAAGACCCTCTAATTTAAATGGGCAACTATGGCCCTCTAACTAGAAATGGGCCGTACAATCCTAAGAAAGTGGAATAGGGGATCAAGCACTCACAACAATTACACAGGTAATGGATAACTATTAAGGTAGAAATATGAAGAAAATAGACAAAAAATATCAAGATTTATCAAAAAATCTTCTACTTAGCCAACGAGCTAATAAGGAGACAACCTCAAAGCTTTTGCGGCAAACGAGATCTGGGGAATTGTCGTGAGGCACCATGGGATAGGGGTTAGCCTCGAGCCAGTAAAAGCTCTCAAGCTTTAGCATCGGCCGAGTTGGAGCCGAGAATCGGCTCCGAACCCATCCAGCAAGAATTACAGTAAGATAGGACTACATATCATCATCTGTTTGGGTTTCTGAACCCATTTGTCCTCAGAGGAAACTGACAGGTCACACTCTGACATTTTTGAAACCCTAGATTCCAGATTCCCTTCATAATCATGTTCCTGGGGTGGTTGAACAGGGGTAGGAGTCTCAGCATTACTCATAACCCAGGTTTGCAACCTGTAATCAATGAGCTGAATTAATATCTAGCCACATCCACCAGCACTGGTGAAAAAGTTGGAGACTGTGGCCCTCTAATGTGATGGGTCTGCTGTCTCTTTTTTACAAGCATTACATTAGTGCGAGAATCCCTGGGGGGGGGGGGAGACATATGAATGGTGGCAACATATTCTGTACCCCCTGACCTCCCCTGCACCTAAAAAGTTTGGTTCTCCTCTTCCTGAAACAGGCAATGGTACAGCCCCGAAGTAGGTATCTAACAAATGTTTCACATATAACTGTGGTACTACCACCACACCAGTGGACTCGGAGGGGAAAAGAAGGCAAGTGGTCCAATAGCCCTGCCCAAGGCTACAGTAGAGTCACAAGCTGCAGACTGAGGTATAGATCTAAATTTATTTTAATGATTTTTGGGCACACAATTGGTAGATGGAGATGGGGGAACATATCAGAGTCAAGTGAAGAGAGAAAAAAATAGAGCGATATCAAATAAAGGCTGTACAGTCAAGCAAGTGAAATATAAACAAATTTCACTATTCTCCCGTCTAAATAGCAATAGGAAGTCTGTTTCTCCAGGGGGTACTATTCTGAACACTGTACTGAATAAAATAAAAGTAGTTTCAGTAACTCAGTTACAAGCACAAAATACATGCCCAAAAGTCCCAGATTTTGTAAAAAGGCTAATTTCAGTCCATATTACTGGATAGAGCCTAACACAATATTAAACAAGAAATAAAAAATAATCTCATGAAACATATCTGTCAGCAATGTTTACATACAAAATGGCACCACAAGCAATCTGGTGGCTACTTCTAAAGGGGTTACTATTCTAAAAATTGTACTGAATAAAACAACAGTAGTTGCAGTGACACAGTTCCAAACACAAATTACATGCACAGAAAGTCTCCTAATTGTGTAAAAAAAAAAAAAAGCTATTTTCAGTCAAAATGGATACACCCTAAAACAGCATTGGACAAGAAATTACTCAAACTGATGAAAAAATCCTGTCACAAATTTTTAACACAACATGACACCAAAATCATGATTTTAAACAAACAAACAAAAAAATCATTAAAAATGCTGTAATCCTGCTCAATCTCTTCAAGTTTTCCAGTCAAAGCTTCCCACTGAAACTTTTAATCAACAGCATATGCCTTCCTGTGCTAGTTAACGTAAAACCAGAAGTATGCACAAAATCTCCTCATCCAGTTGTAATCATTGAGCTGTAAACCTGGCCCCTAAACACTTGGCCACTGGGATAGGGAAACTTCTCTGATGCCTATGAAAAATTTAGGCTATTACCAGGCAATATAGTACCTATATGACTGCAAGTTTTAGTACACTGAAGTTGTTAGAAGGAGCTATATGAAAGAAGTACACAGAAGTAAAGGTATTACCTTACCTTGACCTTGCTAAAGCATTTGACACCATTCCCTATTCGGGTATTATTGATAAGCTCACCAACCTGGGCATAAACCCTTACATCACAAGATGGATCGCAAACTGGCTCTCAGACAGATCCCATAAAGTAAGAGTAGCGGGATCTATGTCCGAATCCAGACATAGTAATGAGTGGTGTGCCTCAGGGCTCTGTCCTGGGGCCCCTCCTGTTTGGCATATACTTCTCAGAAGTACAGGCAAGCACGGAAGGGCTGTGGCTGACTAAGTTTGCAGACGACTGCAAACTGGGTGCTATAATAGAGTCTCCGGCCGACATGGAGATCCTCCAGAAGGGCCTAAATGAGACTGATGCATGGTGTCAAAGCCATGGTCTCAAGCTAAATGCAAAAAAATACGTAGTAATCCCCTTTGGAAAAAACAGAGTACCCGCAAACTACAACATAGGAGGTAATCCCCTGAAATCTGAAGAAGAAATAAGGGATCTAGGGACCCAAGAAGATAGCCAGCTTTCCTTTGATAACCATGTTGCCAAAGTGGTTAGAAAATCCTTCTATGTGACCCATCTGATCATGAAAGGGTTCGCATCAAGATCTAAGGATGTAATGGTGCCCCTCTACTCTTCCCTCATCAGACCCATTATTGAGTACAATGCACCAATTGGAATGTACCTGGCTAGACATCTCCAGCAGCTGGAGAGACCACAGAGGTACCTAACCAAGAGAATTACTGGCTTCAAACAGTTGCCCTATGCAGCACGATTGAAAAAGCTAAGACTGTTCTCTGTTGCATACCGCTTTCTCAGAGGCGATCTCTGTCTAACGTACAGAGCCATGTCCAACCCAGAATTGTTGAACATGCTCCATCTTAGCAAAACCAAATCTACTCGAGCTACACGCTCTAGGGATATAAACCTCAACACAACAATGAATAGAACATGCTGAAGGGATAGATTCCCTTCGCAGAGACTTCCCTTACTATGGAACATGGTCCCAATCTACATAAGACAGAGCCCCTCACTATCACTCTTCAAGAGGAACCTTGATGAGTGGATGGGTAACAGAAAGTTCACACCGGGGATCACACCAACAGCACTACTAGATAGGGGCCAAGGGTACTAGCTGCTAGTACAAGGGTCTAGGGAACTACTAAAGGGGTGGTGAATACCGCACAACGTGGCTGGGCTAATACATGCCTTCGGGCAGATAGCTCAGTACCAACCTATGAACCTATTCTCTTTTCATGTTATGAGTGAGTGAGAAGTTTATAAGCAATTGGGAAGATGAGACTGGAACCCAGCAATGGAGTTATCTCAAGACAACAGTGCAGGCAAAGTCAGACTGTAAGATGGGTGTCAGAAGTACTGTAATAAGCATTACTGTTTCTTACCCAGCTGCTGTACTGCATCCTTCTTAAGCGATAGATTTATATTACTGAAACATAACCTATTTCTTAAAATGCTGTACTTCAGAGAAATCATCTGTAATATTGAGGTCAGAAAAAGAGCAAAAAGTATAATTGTGTAAAACCTGACCATAACAGCAGGTGTCCTCTTCACTGTCACAGTATTCTTCACTGAAGGGATCGCCTGTAAAGGATAGCCCAACATTCGGCCAGTATACCAAAGCCTTCAGATTTTATTGACGCCGTATGCCATACATATGCTCCCAGCATAGGGCATAAAGGTGAAGTATAGCTGCAGATACGCAGAACTGAATTGGCCCAGAAGGAACAAAATATCCCCAGTGGCAGTGTAGAACATCTACATCCAGAAGCAAGAAAGGAAGTGACAGCCCCACACCTGGGAGGGAAAAAAAAGACAGAGGCAAGAGCCATAACTTCAGGGGTGGAGGGATGGAGGGACTGAATACTGCAACAGTGAAGAGAAGGACATCTACTGCTATGGTATGATTTTACACAACTGCACTGTATCATTCCATATCACTGTTCTTCACTGAAGGGAAAGTACAAGAGCTAAGAACAGTGGGAAGAGGAAGGCACAAAGAAATATCTATATACCCATGCAGAACAGCCCTGGTAAAACCTTCCCTGGCCCTGGAAAAGTATGAACAGAGAACCAATTAGCAGCGTCAAGGATGAAATTAGTGTTCAAACCCATGAAAAAGGCACCTGAAGAGGCAACTACTTTAGTAAAATGGGCTTTTATAGGTGAAGAAAAACATTTGCCATGAAAGGAATAACAAAAGGAATTGACCTTGGAGAGTCAGGAGGAAATTGTTTACTTGGAAACAGCTAAACCTAAGGTCCTGGGATGAAGAGACAAAAAATTGCTCAGATTTGTGAATAACCTTTGTTTTAGCCAAATAATATTAGAACGGTCTATGTAGATTCAAGGTGTGGAGAACCTTCTCACTGGCAGACTGTGGGAAATGGAAAAAATGAAGGAAGCGGAATACACCGATTAAGGGACAACTCATTAGCCAACCTTGGCATAAAAGAAGGATTAATATAAAGAGACATCCTCTCTCTGTGAACATAACAGCCTGGAGATCAGACACTCTGTTGGCTGAGGTTAAGGGCCAACAGCAAAAGTGTCTTCCAAGAACAAAGTTTCAAGGAAGCTGAACTAGCAGGTTCAAAAGGAGCCCGAGTCAATTTTTCAAGCCAAGAAGAAGTAACAGGCTTTCTCGGGGGCCTGATATGAAGGACGTCTTTAAGAAATTGCTCGACTCCAAACCAAGAGGCCAAAGGAGGGTTCAAGGGCAGACAAGCAGAGACTACTGAAAGGTGAGCTTTAACTGAAGAATATGCCAAGCCAGCATGGAACAGATCACACAAATAAGACAGAACCAGAGGAACTCCCACTGAGAAGGGATTCTGAAGGTGAAAGAGGCACCAACAAATCTTGTCCATTTAGACATATGAATGTCTGGTAGTGGGTTTCCTTGCCTCCTGCAGAACCCAAAGCACGTCCTTAGAAAAGAGGTGCCTAAATGGGATCAAAATCTTATCACCCACTGAGTCATATGAAGAGTGTACAGGTGAGGATGGATGAGAAAAGATCTACCTGGTGAGGTAACCTGTGGTGATTGCCACTGGCCAAATAAAAAAGAAGTTAAAACTAGTGCTGTTTGGGCCAAAAGGGAGTCACAAACAAGATTCTGGAAGAATCCTACTTGATCTTGTGCAGAACTCTTGGTAGCAGAGGAAGGGGGTGGAAAGGCATACAGAAACATTCCCTTCCAAGGAAATGACAGGGCATCCACTTTCCAAGTTGGATGACTTGGTACTCTCAAACAGAATAAAGGAAGTTGTTTGCTCAGATAGGAGGCAAAAAGATCTACCTGAGGAACACCCCACCAATGTACTATATCCAGATACATGCATCTATTTGTGAGTCTGTGTTCTGGACCTGCTCAGACAATATGCCATTAGATTGTACTCTGAAGTAATGTAAACTGCCTAAAGAATCATCTGATAACTGATGACCACATCCCAGGCTAGTCTGCAAAGCAGAAAAGAACTCACCCCCCCCCCCTGCTTGTTGATGTACCACACTGCGATGGTATTGTCTGTGAAGATCTTCAGGGGGCTGGGGTAGAAAAGGGAATGAAAGGCCTGTAAGGCCAGAATCAGAGTACTCATCTTTTTTTTTTTTTTTTTTTTTTACACTGATATGGTCTGAACTTTCACAGGGCCACTAAGAAGCACACCGCTCCAGGTCTGAGGTATCCGCGAGCAGTACTTGGGAAGGAACTAGAGCATGAAACAGCAGTCCCGGATTGACAGAAACTTGTTGACTCTACCACTGGAGCTCAGGTTTGAAACAAGGAAGCAAAGGAACAGGGAATTCCAGGAGGGGTGATACTGAAGCTACACCAATCTGAGGTAACACTGAAACTTCCTCATATGAAGCCTGGCAAGAGGAAGCACAGGAATGGTAAAGGCCACAAACCCAAGAATCTTGAGAAATTCCCTTGTCAAGAAAGACAGAGGAAGAAGAGACTGGGAGAAGGTTGTCAGAGACAAAATCCTAGGGAGCAGGAAGGGAGGCCAACATGGGAATGGTCTGAATACAGCAACCAAGAAATATATGATTCTGGGAGGGTGTAAGCACTGATTTCTTGAGATTGATGGTGAACCTCAGACTTTATAAAAGACAAGTGGTAAAGTTAAGATCTTACAGAAGACTGCTGACAGAAGAAACTTAAATAAGCAGGTTGTCTAGATAAGGGAATATCTGTATCCAGTGATGCAGTTGATGAATACCCTTGGGACAGTACAGAGGCCAAAGAGCAAAGTATAGAACTGAAAATAAGAGGAAGAAACAGAAACATTTCCTGAACAGAGGGTGAAAAGGGATATGAAGATAGACGTCTTTGAAGTCTAGAAAGACCAAGAAGGCCTGGGGGAGAAGAGGAAAAAGTCTGAAGAGACAGCAGCCTAAAAGAAGGGACAGTAAGAAAAATGTTGAGAGAGAGGTCCAGAATTGGTCTCCAAGTACCCTCCTTCAGAGGAACCAAAAACATCCTGGAGTAAAAAAAATCCTTCTCACTTGGGTGGGTAGAACAGATTAAATGGTACCCTGATCCAAAACGGATTGCAAAACTCTGGGAAATGACAGAACTGGTCTGGAGGGGCTGTGGAATACCTGAAAAGGGAGGCAGAGATTTCCATATCATGAAATACCTCTGACGAATGTCAGACAGCACCCAAGACTCTGAGGTGATCTGTTGGCAATTTGGGAGAGACAGAGAAAGGTAGATAAACAAGGGGATCTGTGAGGAGGCAAAATGTTAAATAAAGGCCTTTCTCATCCAGAGGAGCATTCAAAAGGTTGGCCTTAATATCATCAAACAAAGCCAAGAATAACACCTCATCACAGAAGCAAAATCAGCAGCCCTAGGAAAGGCATTAATAGCATCATAACTGCAGTTTATGGAGTGGCCAGTGACCTGGGACGAAGACCAAAGCAGGGAAAGAGCTGAAGCTTTCCCTTCCAAATCAGGATGATCAAACACAACCTTAGCTACCTGAGAAAAGAAGGCCAAGAGATACCTGGTCATGTGGGTTTTGTAATTAATAGCCTGAAATAAGGTGGCAGCAGCATACACTTTTACCCAACCTTTCCATAGCTCTACTATCCTTATCAGAAGGAAGGAGCTTAGAAGAAGGCAAAAGTTTAGAAGATTTATCAGTTGAGACTGAAACCAAAGAAGGATCATTGGGACACAAAAATATGAAGTCCTCAGGAACCTTGCAGAATCAGGTTTTTTAGGGAGTGGAGGCTCAGAGTCTGGAGCTACAGAAGCAACAGACAGGGTGTACAAAAGAGCTACCAAAACAGGAGGAACTGCAGACGGCTTAGAAGACTCCATTTGTAGAAGCTCAAAGCATCTCATTTGGATATCAGAGACCTGGAAACAATCCCACTTAACATACTTCATATGAGCAATAATAGCCTTATGGAAAATTCTTCCAAGGGGGAATCCGGGCTCAAAGAATCATCTTCCTCTGAGCCAAAAATCTAGAGAAGGAATGTGAGAGGGGTATGCAATCGATTCGTTCCCAGAATCTAGGTGCTCATCTGAGAACCTGGTTCTATTGTTCTTTAACAGGAGTGGAAGACCAGGGAGGAACAGCAATGGATATCTTGCATTAAACAAGCCTTGAGTAAAACCTTGTCATTCACTTAGGGATCTTTAGCAACAGGGGTAATGTGCCTGGTCTTTTGCTTTTTTTTTTTTTTTTTTTTTTTTTTTTAAGTGGGATGTCCACCCAACATGCCCTGAGCCAACAATTTAAAACACTAGTTCTTGTGGTATACGGGATGGGAGGATAAGTAACTATGAAGGGTCTTCGGGACAAACGCTTGACAGAGTGCTGCATACAGTCATGGAAAGTACCTAGGCAAAAAAGACACTGGTCGTGACAGTCTTTATGGGGAATCTACCCCCCGCACTTAAATTTTCCCCTCTTGGATAACATAAACACAGGTAACAATAACACTGAGAAAAATAAAGAACCCTCATAAGGCACTTATCTGAGAGACAGCCTGATTTGATAAGTGTCTGGACTTTGCAGAAAAGATGTGAGTATCTGTGTCCGTACATCACCTTTATGTACTATGCCCTATGTCTGACGTACAGCACCTATATAATCTAAAGGCTTTGGTATACTGGCCGAATGTTGTGCTATACTTGGCAGGAGATTCCTTCAGTGAGGAATACTGCAACAGTGAACAGAAGGACATCATGACATGTCTACAGCTAGTGGGGCTTGGCTTTACTGACATGAATGTTTCCATTTAGTACTCAAAAGTCATGGTTATTTAAAAGTCATACAGCTGAAACAGTGGTATATCCCTTAAGGATTATTTGCATATTTATTTATTTTACTTATCCTTTGTTGACTGGGTTAGTTCCACTAAGTTAGTGGCCTCTCATGTTTGACCTGAAGTGGTATTTCTACTACTAGGGGCAACTGAGCCAAGGCATCGAGGGAAGGTTTTTTTCTTTTTGATAGGTGCCAAGGGATATTTTATATCCAAACAAGAGTGAAGGTAAAATGTCCAAACACCAACACTAGCAATCCAAAAGGATGCTCATGGACTCTGGCAACTCGCAGCAAACAGCTTTATTGAAACAATGAAAATATATGTCAAGGGCTTTCATCTGTTTTTAAATGGAGACTTATTCAGAACTAACTCATCTGTTAAAAAACAGCATTTATAACATCAACAATGACACATGATGCCTAATCAAAAAATTCATTGGTTAGCAAAGTTAAATAACCTAAACAGCAATGCAGAAAGTACAGTTGTGTACACTTACTATAAATGCAGATGTTTGAGTGTATCCACTGTTGCAGTCATTACATTTGGGTAATCTGCTGGCAGGCTGCCCTCAGTTGGCCTGATGAACAAAGTCTTGGGTCTTGCATTGGTTGCTGTCCCTTCTTCCATGACGTAAGGTCATCAGGGGTATAAAACATGCAGCCGATGCCATTACATCAGTTTTTCCTGCCCCAGACGTCAGGTGCCCCCCAAATGGGGAGCAAATAGAATTAAAAACACAATAAATTTACCTCCAATCCCAAAAGCAAATAGACCAAAAGGGCTTTTAAGCATAGTGAAAGAAAGTAGAGGTATAGCCAGAGAAAAAAAGGGGGCTGGAGGGAGGGTAACCAGGACTGCAACAATAAACACACTCGAACATCTACATTTATGGTAAGTGTACACAACTGTACTATGTTCTTCATGGTTCTTCATGTTGCAGTCATTACATTTGGGTAGATTCCCAATGGTTGGGTGGAGGGAATTATACAGCATTGGGACCAGCTATAAGATCCTGCAGGACAGCAGTGGCAAAGCCAGCTCTGGATTTAGAGAAAAGTGGTAAATGGTAATGTTTGGTGAACGTATGAACTGAGCCTCCAGGTAGCAGCTTCTAGAATGTCCCTGGTAGGAACACCTCTGAGAAAGGCTGTAGAAGTAGATGCAGCCCTGGGGGAATGGGATCTGATCCCCTGGGGGACAGTTTTTTCTATGGTACATATAGCAGAAACAAATACAATGGCTTATCCATTTGGAAATGGTTTGCTTTGAAACAGCCTTTCCCTCTGCCCCTGCAGCAAACGCCACCAGCAGTAAAATCTAAGTTGTCTGTGTACATCGAATGAATGCAGAATCCACTCCCCCTTGTTCTGTGGATTGGGAAAGAAAGTTGGCAAATGAATGGTCTGATTAAGAGCCACACTGGATACCACCTTAGGCATGAAGGATGGATTGGTCCTGAGAGATACCCTGTCCGCATGAAAAATAATGAAAGGGCCCACTGCCATAAGAGCCTGTAATTTGGAAATCCTTCTAGCTGAAGTGACTGCTAAAAGGAAAGCTGTTTTCCAGGAGGGAAATTTTAAGTCTGCAGTAGCAGCTGGCTCGAAAGGAGGGAGAGTGAGCTTTTCCAATACAAAATTGAGGTCCCAGGCAGGGGTTGGAGCTCTCCTGGGTGGTCTTAAGTTTTTGGCCCCTCTGAGATACTGCTTTAGCAGAGGATGAGAGAAGAGGGGAGGTTCTGTGTTGTAATGAGCTGAAATGGCTGGGGCATGAATATTTATGGAAGAAAAAGACAGACCCTTGTGAAGCATCTCAGTTAAGTATTGTAAAATCTGAGGAATGTTGGGTACTGCTGTGCTTATTCCTTGAGACTGATTCCAGGCACAGAATCTTTTCCATTTGTCAGCATAAGATTTTCTAGTACTAGGCCTTCTCGCCTCCAAAATGACATCCATCACAGGTTTGCTGAAGGATGCTAAGGGTGAATTTAGGTGATTAGCCACGCTGCAAGATTCAAAGTTTGGAGCTGTGTGTGCAGAATTTGGTTGTTCTGCTGAGACGGTAAGTAAGGTGTCTGAGGCAGGTGCCATGGTGGAAGGTGTGACACATTGCGCAAGAGTGGGTACCAATGTTGGTGAGGCCAGTCTGGAGCAATCAAAATCATGTTTGGTTTGTCTTGTTTGACTTTTAGTAGAACTTTGGAGAGCAGAGGCAGAGGGGGAAAAGCATAGACTGATAAATTTTTCCAGCTGAAGGATAGAGCACCCACTTTCCAGGCTTTTTTGTGATGAGTTCTTGTGCAAAATTTGTCCAACTGATAGTTGTGGGGTGAGGCAAAAAGATAAATGTCTGGGCTCCCCCATTTGCATGTCAACATGTTGAAAATCCATGGTTCCAGTTTCCATTCGTGTAGGTCCATGGGATTTCTGCTTAGTTCGTCTGCCAGAGTATTCAGCTTTCCTGGCAGGAATTGAGCTTGTAGTTGTACTTGATAGGTCAAGGCCGTGTTCCACAATGCCATGGCTAGTCTGCAAAGGGGGTAGGAGTGTGTACCCCCCTGCTTGTTTATTTACCACATAATGGTGGTGTTGTCTGTCTATCATTAATTGTCCTGGATGAAGGTAGTCCTTGAAGGCTGTCAGTGCATTCTGTACGGCTAGCATTTCTTTTTGAGTGATATGAAGGTGCACTTGATTTGGGCTCCATTTGCCCTGAATGCACTTCCCTGCCAGATGTGCCCCCCCAAGCATAGTCTGATGCGTCTGTAGTTAGGGTTTAGGCAGCAGGAGGTGGTGTGAATGACAGTCCCTTGTTTTGGTGGCAGGACTCTGCCCACCATAGCAACTCTAGTTGCAGGCAAGGAATGATAGGAATCATTAATCATTGTTTCCAGGCTGTGACAATGCTGACTCCATAGACTTTTTAAGTACCACTGAAGTTTCCTCATATGCAGTCTTGCATATGGAATTAGAAGAATGCAGGAGGCCATGAACCCCAAGGCTTGCAGTATTTGCCTTGCAGAAAGCACAGTTTTTGTGGCCACCTGTTTGAAGTAAGTCACCAAATGAATTTGCTTCCCTGGCATAAGGAAAGCAATCTGGGCAGTTGTATTCAAGCTTGCACCCATGTAATTTTTTGAGAGGGTACCAGTTGTGATTTCTTTTCATTTATAGTGTACCCTAGACAAGTTAGAACCCTTTTTAGAAACGTCAGATGGTTTAAAAGAGTGTCCTTGTTTTCTGCCTGAATTAGACAATGTCCAGGTATGGATATATTTGAATATTTCTTTGCCTACAAAATGCAATTACTGGAGCCAGGCATTTTGTAATGATGCTGGGTGCAGTAGATAAGCCAAAGGGCAGTGAAGAGAACTGGTAATGCAAGTAGCCTGCTTTGAAGCGGAGGTATCTTCTGCAAGATTCCCCGATTGGGATATACAGGTAAGCCTCTTTTAAATCTAGAGTTGCCAACCAGGCATCTTTGCCTAGCATAGGAAGTAACTGGTGAAGAGGCAGCATCTTGAATTTTGGAATGTCCAGAAAGGTGTTTCGAGTAGATAAGTCCAGAAGTGGACGCCATGATTTGTCTTTTCTGGGTACCAGGAAAAGTCTTGAATAGAAACCTTGTCCCTTTTTCTCTTCTGGTACTGGTTGAATAGCCCCCATGCTCATGAGGGAAAGTACTTGTTTCTGTGCCTCTGCCCACTGATTTGGGGGCAGGTCTGGCCATCCGTTTGGAATTGGCAACGTGTGGAAATGAAATCTGTATCCCTGGGATACTATATTTAAAACCCATTTGTCCTGGGTTATAAGTTGCCAGTTTCTTGCATGAAGAGCCAGCTTTCCCCCCAAAGGGGCGGCTAAAAGGTAAGTGCTTGTAAGTGTAAAGGGGACTGCTTACCATAGGGAGGTGTCTTGCTGTTTCCAGATTTGGAAGAGGAGGCACCCCATTGTTTTGTTCTGAAAGTCCCTTGTGACTGAAACCTGGAGCCTTTGGAATGTCTGGGTTTGACTTGAGTGGCTCTCGAAGGAACAGGAAAGGACCAGTTCTTAGTAGGCCAGTGCCTACTAAATCTTGGAGGTAGCACTTGTAAGAAATCTTTCAGTTTGCATAGATTTAGTTTTATCTTCCATCTTTTTTAAAACTTCTTCAGCCTTATTACCAAAGAGATGGTCCTGTTGTAAAGGAGCATCCAACAATTTTGCTTTAACATGATCAGGCAGATTTTGCTCTTTGAGCCAAGCATGCCTTCTTAGCACAGACACAGTTACAGCAGCCCTGCAAGAGGCCTCCAAAGAACCAAAACCACATTGCAAAGTATGTTTTCCAACTTGTTCAGCTGAATGCAATAAATCCTGTAAATCTTTGTTTTCCACACAGTCAGAAATTAACATCATTTTCTGTTTAAGCAATCCCATGATATGCTGTTGATATTTTAGCATATGAAATTGCCAGTTTAAAGCCCTGATTGCCAAGGTTGCAGAAGTTTAAACCTTCTTACCCCATCTATCCAGTGCCCTGGAATGTCGAAGGGGTAGGATTTTTAGCAGTAGAAGCCTTAATGCCCTTGGGACCCTGAGAAATGGTTTCAGGATCTGCAACAGGACTTTTGAAAATAAATTTGTGGGAGTCAGGAACCCTGTAGTATCTGTCTGGCTTACAAGGAGCCGGAGGGAGAGAATCAGAAGCCATACTATATCCTGAAAAAACATCATTAACAATGTCTAGAACAGGAGGTATAGCCAAAGGCCTATGCTGAGGAAGAAGAAGAAAATCCATAAGTCTCTTTTTAGATTCAGAGAAATCCTGACTTTCCCAGTGGAAATGTTCCCTTAAGGTATGTAAAGTTTCCCCAAAAGAAAAATCCTCAGGGGGAGAAGCAGAAGGAATGGAATCTTCTGCATCAGAGTCCTCATAAGTAGGTATAGACAATTCCTGGTCATTAGAAGAGTCAGAAGAAACAGAATCCTGTTCAGAAGATTCATAATCAATGTCTTGCCTAGGCCTCTTAGAAGGGGGTGGGGGGGGACTACCCCTGATCGGAGTAATTAAATCTTCAGCCATTTTGATCACTTATTTTTTAGGCATAGGGGCCAGCACATGTGGCCCAGGCGTCGTTTTTTTAAGCATAGGTCGAGATTTTGGCCTTAGTTTTGAAGAAAGCATCGGTCTAATATACATATCTGTAGGCCTGAAAACACCCTCAGGGCCGGTGCCTGCACAGCAGCTCTGGACCCATCCAAGGTAGAGACATCCGCGGGTTCCATAATTGAAGCATCTCGTGGCATACCGGACTTTGAATGGGTCTCAGTAGAGGCCTGCGAATCAGAAGTAGTGGGTATCAGGGGCTGCGAAAGCGCCTCACTGAGCACCGGCGAACTGGCGACTGGCTTAGGAGAAGCCTCGTCAGCAGTTTTGGACCTCAACGGCCTGTCTTTTTTCTTTGCGTTTTTTAGGTATTCCAGTAGTCTGACTGCTAACCGGCAACATTTCTGGATAATTAAAGTGTGAGCCAAAATATTTAGAAGCAAAAATGTACTGACGTTTGATAGTGTGTTGATTAAATAAAGCACAAAACCGACAGCAAGGTACGTTGTGGTCAGGGCCTAGGCAAGGAATACAGTACAAATGAAAATCCTTATGAGGTATTTGCTTCCCACAAGTAATGCAATTATTAACTTTTACTGACATCGGTAAGGAGCAAGAAAAAGTTTCCCCAACGGGGTACTTAGCTTTTTAGTTGAAGACTTCGGATCTGAAACTCGAAAATGAAAATTTCAGGAGTTGGCCGACTGGCACTTGCGAACTGCTTCTGCTTTGGGTACCGCGCGGCAACTGAAGTAATGGCATCGGCTGCATGTTTTATACCCCTGACGACCTGACGTCATGGAAGAAGGGACAGCAACCGACGCAGGACCCAAGACTTTGTTAATCAGGCCGACTGAGGGCAACCTGCCAGCAGATTACCCAAATGTAATGACTGCAACAGTGAAACACGAAGAACATCTAAGTTAAAATAAGTTGTTACAGTAGCAGTCATACTTAAACCTAATCTTTAATGTTCCTTACTTTCAAAACACTAGTCAGTGATAACATGCCATTTAATCCTGGCAGAAAATCAGCACTGAGCTTCAAATGCCACCAAAACTCACTCACTTCTAAAAGTTCAACCACAGCCAATCCCTGGGATTGACTTGTATCTTTTCCATAGTTGAAAATACAAATGAATGTCAAGGATAAAGCAAAATGCATTTTGACGAAGCGTTGTTAGTTCTGCCCTTTATAATATCTTAGCTGTGTTCATAATTACATTCACATAGACTTGAGTTTTGTCTTTCCAATATAAAATGCATCACATTTTTAACACTTTAGAATCACACCTGGCATAAAATTTAATAGACAAGGGAGGAAAATGTCCAATAAGAAGTAGTTATGTACCTACCATAACGTTCCATGTTAGTTGTCTTCTTCTTGCCTTCTTTCTTGCTGGATAGGGTTCGGAGCCGATCCTCGGCTCCGACTCGGCAATCTACTAAAGCTCGAGAGCTATTTACTGGCTCGAGGCCCTCCCTATATCCCACAATGCTAGGTGTCAGATCCCCAGATCTCATTTGGCAGAGCTAACACCAAGGAAAGATTCAAGGATACCTGTCCAACCACAAGGAAAAACTATAGTACAAGGATAGAGGAGGACACAATGTACATCAGAGTTGTCCAGAGGAAGAAGGCCTCAAAAGGGGACAATTCTCGGTCTGTCCAGGCTAGGGGGAAGGAGGGTGGGACGCAAGAAAGAAGGCGAGAAGACAACTAACATGGAACGTTATGGTAGGTACATAACTTCTTAATGTTAAGTTGTCTATCTCGCCTTCATTCTTGCTGGATGGGACAGTGTCCCTAGCACCTTAGTCCTGGGTGGCTCATCGGAACAGACTCTTGAGCACAGTGGAACCAAACTCAGCTCTATTCCTAGAGGCCACATCCAACTTATAATGCGAAATGAAAGTATGAGGAGTGGCCCATGTGGCTGTGGCACAAATAGATTCCATTGATGGTCTTGCTTGAAAAGCTACCGACGTAGCTAAAGCTCTGGTGGAATGACCTTTAGGTTTAGCAGGGAGTTCTTTATGTCTGAGCTGATAAATCAAGGTAATAATAGAGGACAACCACCTGGATAAGGTTACTTTGGAAACTGGCAGTCCTTGTTTGCCCTCGGCATAGGATAAGAAGAGTTGGTCTGATTTTCTTACTTGCTTGGTCCTGTCCAAGTAGAAACGTAATTGCCTATGAACATCCAAGCGGTGCAAATTTTGTTCAGCTTTGTTCGAATAGTTAGGAAAAAAGACAGGCAGATCAATAGTCTGATTCAGATTTGTTTCAGAAGGTATCTTGGGTAGAAACGAAGGATTAGGCCTAAGTGAAACTCTGTCCTTATGAAACATAAGATAAGGAGGACGAATACAGAGGGCTTGAAGTTCCAAAACTCTCCTAGCTGATGTGAACGCTACCAAAAAGAGAGTCTTCCAGGAGAGCAATTTTAAGGAACAGGAAGCCGCGGGTTCAAAGGGGGGGGGATCAAGGAAGCCAATATCAAGTTCAAGTCCCACGGAGGCGGGGGATCTCTGACCGGGGGCCTAAGCAACAAAGTTCCTTTGAGAAAGGCCTTGCAAAGTTTGTGGGACATGATGCTGGTTTCTGACAGGCCAGCATGGAAATTTGCAATAGCAGCTAATTGGACCCTAATGGTGGCAGAGGAGGAACCAGCTTGAAAGAGCTCTGCTAAAAAATCTAAAACATGATGGACAGGGGCTGTAAAGGGGTCAATATTCCTAGCCTCTGCCCAGAAAGAGAAACGTTTCCACTTACTAGCATAAGTCTTCCTGGTGGCAGATTTGTGCGAAGAAAGTATGATTTCACGCACTGGCTGAGAAATTAGCGGAAGCTTGGCTAAGGTTGGAAGTGGAGCAACCAAGCTGTGAGGTTGAGAGACCGAAGGGATTGGTGCAGCCTGCCCAACTGATGGACCAAGAGGTCTGGCACTGGGTCCAGATTCCACGGCTGCTCCAGCAGGTGACGATGCAGGAATGGGAACCAAATTTGTCGAGGTCAGTAAGGGGCAATGAGGATCATCCTGGATCTCAATGCGGTTGCTTTCTGAATTAGCTTGGGAATAAGGGGAAAAGGCGGGAATGCATACAGAAGACCCCAGGCCCAATCGTGAACTAGAGCGTCTCTGGGGGAGTGCCCGGGAAGGGGGAAGAGAGTGAAGAAGTCGTTGCACTTGCTGTTGAGAGGAGTTGCAAAAAGGTCACAGCAAGGTTGACCCCATCTGCGGAAGATTTTGTCCGCTACTTATTGATTGAGAGACCACTCGTGAGGCATGAGAATAGCTCTGCTTAGACTGTCCGCTATGACGTCAGACCTCCCGGGGATGTGCGTTGCTATCAGAAACCGTTGAGAGGAGCTCGCCCACTGCCAGCGTCTGAGTGCTTCTCGACATAAGGGATAGGACTTGTTTCCGCCCTGTTTGTTGATGTACCATACTACAGACATATTGTCTGTCTGAATTGCAATAGTCCCGGTGGGTAGAGAGTCCTGAAGAGCTTGCAATGCCAAAAGCACCGCTCTCATTTCCAAGACATTTATGTGCAGATGGTACTCTAGAGGTTGCCAGGTGCCCTAGACAGTCCTGCTCTGAAAATGCCCCCCCCCCCATCCGATCAGGAAGGCATCCGTGGTCACTGTGGCAACAGGAGGAGTAAGAACACACGGTCTGCCCTGGAGTATAAGAGGGGAGACCATCCACCAAGCCAGGTGGTCTTTGCATGATTAAGTGATTATTATCTTGTGAGACATTGGGAGCTGTTGAAAGGACCATTGAGTAAAAAGCATCCACTGAAGAAGCCGCATGTGAAAACGAGCCAGTGGAACTAGTATGATTGCTGCTGCCACGAGGCCCAAAGTCTTTAGTATAAATCTGGCCTGAATCCTATTGCACTGTAGTAAGACCTGCACGTGTCGGCAGATGTCTGACACTCTGTCGAGAAGAAGTCTTGCAGAGAGGTCTTTTGTATTTAAGCTTGCGCCTATAAAGACTATAGACTGACAAGGCGACAATTCAGATTTTTCGAAATTTATTGATATACCTAACTTGGGGCAAGTTTGGATGGTATAATCCCTGGTTCGTATTAGCTGATGCCTGGTGGAAGCAGTGAGGAGCCAGTCGTCGAGATATGGAAACACTTGGAATCCTCGTGGTCTCAGGTGAGCCGTAACCACTGCCATACATTTGGTGAACACCCTGGGGGCTGTGGTGAGACCAAAGGGCAGGGCTCTGAATTGAGAGTGACTGGCTCCTAGCCGGAAGTGGAGAAACCTTCTGGAGCGCCTGTTCATTTTGATATGGTAGTAAGCATCCTGAAGGTCTATGGAGCACATCCAATTGTCCTGACCCAAAAAGGGTAGAATGGACTGAAGCGTGACCATCCGGAACTTTGTTCTTTGAACAGACTTGTTTAGCCTGCTGAGATCCAAAATGGGTCTCCAGTCCCCTGTCTTTTCTGGCACCAAAAAGAACTTGGAGTAAATTCCGGATCCTTGCTGGTCTGCTGGGATTGGCTGGATGGCCCATTTTTCTAGCAGTTTTGAAATTTCTAGCATTGCCTGTTCCCTTAGTCCGGGTGGAACATCTGGAAGGGACTTGGTTGTTTGTACCGGGGTGTGGACAAAGGGGATCTTGTAACCCTCGGATATGATAGACCGTACTCATTTGTCTTGTGTGAGGAGTTGCCAGGCTTCTGGGTACAGTGACAATCTTCCCCCAACTGCCTCCAAAGGCGGACAGTCGGGCAGCCTCTCAGGGGTGCTGAAAGGGTTTGTCAGAGAAAGATTCTCTGCTACCCTGATTTTGCGGGCCCCCTCTGCCCCTTGGGCAGCGTCTACTATTGTTCCCTCCCCTGCCCCTGGAGGGAAACTCACCACATGTGTCAGGCACGACTCCCTGGGGTTTCCGAAACCACATTTTTCCACTCTTCTGACCCTTGGGGTATGGTCTAGAGGGAGTGGAGAAACGGGACTCCCACGGCAGAGAGAGTCTTGCCTTCCTAGTCGCACCTGGTAAGGGTATCTTTCAAATGTGGTCCAAACAGAGCCGAACCATCGAAGGGGGTATTGGTGAAGGACGCCTTGAAGGGGTCAGCAAAGTTACATAACCACATCCAGGCATGTCTTCTCAAAGCCACGCCAGTACCTGCGGCCCTACTCGCCCCATCGGCTGCATAAGAAATGAGCCGCATGGAGGAATTGACAATAGAATTAAGGGTCTCCAGTTGGGAGTTAATCTTATCTTGAGCCCCTGCAGCTGATGGATCCTGAAGGGTATCACCCAGTTCCTTGAGAAGATCCCTTTGGAGACGGGTAAAATGGCACACATAATTCAGCAACCGCATAGAAAAAGTCTCTGAGGAAAACATCCACTTCCCGTACCTGTCCATTATCCTAGATTCTTTATTAGGTGGATATACAGGCACCGAAGGGTCAGCCAGCTCCTTCTTTGTGGCTGCTGCAACCACCATGGCATCAACAGGGACACCCTTTGTCAAGAATTGCTTGTTGGGTGGGGCTGTAATAAATTTAGTGAGCCTACGGGGAGTTGGTTCCACTGTGTCCGGGGCTAACTACGCCTTTCGAGCCACCACATCCATTAGCGGGTCGAAAGATGGAGACATCCAGGAGGTGGAAGGGCGAGAACCAAATGCGTCCAGTCCAGGTAGACCGACTCGTCCTCCGAAGGGTTAAGGGCAGTCCAGTTCCCCCTCTGCTTAAGGATCTCTAGGATGTCTGAAAAGGAGACATCCTCAGAGGGGGATTTTGGGGACCCTTCCGAATCCTCCAAGTTGGTATCAGACGTGACTGACTCGGGGGAGTAGACAAGTTTCCTCTTACATTTTCTCTTCCTTGGGGGCTCCTCCAAAGGATCGGGGGAGGCCTCAGAAAAGGAAGACATGCCCAATGGGGCGACCTGGGGCATTTGCTCTCCACGCTTGGGGTAAGGAGGATGGACAGAGACCGATGCAGGCACCATGGGGGGAGGAGCCGAAGGGGCTGATCGAGGGGCCGACTCAGGAGTCAGCACACTCCTCATGACCTCGAAGACGCCCCTGTCAGGCAGAGCAGAAGGTCCCCGCTCCGAAGAGAGGAGAACCCCTGCCGGCACCGAGAGGGACGGCTCCGAAGCCGATGGGGCCAAGCTCACCTGCGCTGAGGCTCCGAGAGGGAGAACGGGGTCGGACAAGGGTACAATGCCACTCGTCCCCTTAGAGCCGCTGAGGGAGTCTCGGCGCCCAGATCCCTCCAAGGACGGAACCAAAGAAGAGATCGGAGACGACGAAGGAGCCGAAAGGTGTGGCATCGGCTCCAACATTACCAAGATTCGAGCCTCAACCAGCTCCGGCTCCGAACACAAGGAGGAGGAACTGCTGAAGATATCAGGACAGCCACAGTCTGTTGAGATGGGCTGGTTAACATTTTGGCCAGGGCCTGCGATTTAAGGAGTCTACTAACCACCCTCTCTAAGTCATGATCGGACAGCCTGGAAAACCAAGATAAGTGGGACCTATGGCTTTTTTCAGATTGGAGCAATGGTGACCTCGGAGCTGAACGAACCGATTCTAGGGAAGGGGACCTAGAACGTTCTCGGCTCGAAGACGGTTCCGACACTAAGGTCGTAGCCGACTGAGGTCCAGAGGTGTCGGCTCCAGCTGGAGCTGAAAAGGAGGCAGGCGCTCCACCAGGTGACGGCTCTGAACAGGGAGCCGACGGCTTGGCGGGCTTTGAGGATTTACCCGATGAAGGCTTGGTCGGGGATCATTCTGGCTTAAGTAAGCCTCTAAGGATGAGCTTGTTCCTACGCTCCTGCAGGACTCTCGGGCTGAAGGCATGACAGACCGAGCAGGAGTCCTGCACGTGTAGGGGACCCAAGCAATAAACGCAAGAAGTGTGACAGTCTGTCAGAGACATCTTCTGACAGCACGAGTCACACTTCTTAAAACCTGAGACTTTGGTATCCTTAGACATAGTGGATACCAAAGAAGGAAATTCACCAATGCTTAAACACACAGAAAAACACACATACACACTTGCACTAGTTAAACTAATAATATTAATAACTACACAGCTATATACTAATGCCAAATATATATATAAAAATATACAAAATCTACAAGCCTACAAACTGTAGTAAAGTAGAAGAGCTAAACACTACCCTATTAACACGGGAAAGGGAGGGGAGATTAGCCACTAAGAAAAAGGGGGGGGGGAGAAACTCTCTAACTAAAAACGAGTTTCTGAGAGGGAATATTAGGGAGTAAACAGTGAATTAACTAACTGGAAAGCTATATATATAAGATAAGGTTGTAGAAAAAAACTAAAGTTAACTTTTATACTAATATTAGAAAAAAAAATTAATACGACCTGGAGCCAAGTAAATTCGCAACCTCGTAGCTGAAGCGGCAAACGAGATCTGGGGATCTGACGCCTAGCATTGTGGGATATAGGGAGGGCCTCGAGCCAGTAAATAGCTCTCGGGCTTTAGTAGATTGCCGAGTTGGAGCCGAAGATCGGCTCCGAACCCTATCCAGCAAGAATGAAGGCAAGATAAGACAACTTAACATCAATTTTACAACCTTCTAAAATAAAGGAGTATTGAGCATACATGTTGTACTTCTAGCAGTCAAGCTGGCTGTTATTGAACCTTAAAACAGATTTGTTACATTCCAACATTTTTTAAATACTGGAACCTCTCCTAAAAAAATCATTCTAGGGGTATTCCCCAGAATGTTGATAAAACCATTAGTGTATGTGAAAATGTCAAAATTATTATTTAAACATGTCCCAAATGTGGTTAATTACTAGTACTAAAAGTTAAACATAATACTCTATCGGGGCAGGAAGAGTCACCATGTGGGTCTGAAGTACCAGTGCTAGGGGTCATACACACCCAATATAGCTATATAAAACCCACATTTTCCTATGTTAATCACTTCAGCCACTACGGTTTTCAACAAATCAGAAGGGTAACTTCTTTTCTTTAGCATATTGTCCATTTACCTCACTTGACAGTTCTATTACTGAGGATTTATTGTTTTCTACCCATAACGCTAGGTACTACAACATTTTTAATAAGATGGATGCACTGGTAAACGAGATTAAGATTAGGAAGGAGAAAAAGATAGTCCGAGATAGGAATGACTGTATTAACAGCAAAGCACATCTTTTAACTGTATTCACCAAAAATTCTTTAAACATTAATGTTGAACACAATGCTATTAACATTGGGGAGAACACTGAACAAAATACAGAGTCTGGTTAACTGTCACCTTTAGATGTTCCTCCCCTGCAAAGATTGGAGAGGCTGAGGAACCATTCCCAGCCTGCATCCCAAGATCAGGGCTACTTGGAAATGGAACCAGCACTAACACTATCAGTCGAACAATTACACAGCAAGAGGGAAGAAGAGGACTTTTTTGGGGAAACTGACACAACCACTAGTTAAGATTATAAAAAATGAATGTGGGGATTCCTTCCCAATAACAAGGGGATTTTTATTTTTATTACTAGATGTTTTAATTGATTTAAATTGTATACAAGACAACTGAATTTTGCTTGGTGCTTTCATAAAGCCAAGAATAACATCAGTAACACCACCACCAACAAGGTCTTTAAGAAAAACAGTATCCCCCTCTTCTTCTTCTTCTTTCGGCTTTTAGAGGTCGCCACAGCAGATCACCTGTGCGCTCATGATTGGCAGTTGAGTTTTATGGTGTTGAGTTGCCAGCCTGGCACCCAACCTTCCACAGAAGGCACGCACACACTCACACCTAGGGCCAATTTAGAGTGTCCAAACCACCTACAGCATGTCTTTGAGATGTGGGAGGAAACCGGAGCACCCGGAGGAAACCCAAGCGACCACAGGGAGGACATGCAGACTCTGCACAGAAGGCACCCCAGCCGAGGATCGAACCAGAGAACCTCTTGCTGTGAGGTGGCAATGTTAACCGCTGCACCACTGCAGCCACCCAAAAACAGTTTCCCCCACTACATCCCGCAATTCAATTGTCTGAAAACAAATGTACTATGGAAATTAGAAAATTATTAACCGATTCCCAGGTTAAGTAGGGTTACAACTTGACTCATTGTCAGGCACAATTATTGTCTGAATTAAGTTCTAATTCTGAAGTTTGGGTCAAGAAACCTGACAAAGAGGGTGGTGGTCTAGACAGACTGTGTCGAGAATGCATGGAGTCCTTTGTAATGACACCTACAGAACAGTGTCAATAAATGAACTGAATTTATTCACTTTTATATGACATATTTAGGAGAGGGAAATAGATGAGAGTATTTACAACCATTGTTACACCAGGAAACCATATACACTCACCATTTTTGGGATTCCTAAGCTTCATACAGATTTATTTGACCCCCCATCCCACACTTAAACTTACTGTTGACACAGCTGGTTTCAAGACCTACTTTACATCAATTCCCTTATTTATTAAAAGATTCTTGGGACTTTCTTACATCGGTAGGGATGGACAGTACAGTTGTGTAAGTGGAACTTACCATTACAGTAGATGTTCAGATGATCACTGCTGCAGTAGCCTTAGCTATATGGGTTATAGCCTAACAAGTACATAACAGCCGGCCAGCTTCCAAAGCTTTAGGGCACTTTCCATACACCCGAACTGTCAAGCAACACAAGCTGAGCTGACTAAAAATTATGTTTGGGTGCAAAGCCCTTCAGAGATTTCCTGCCAGCAGACAGAGGGAGGCTGAGCTCTGAAAGGACAAGGCTAGAAATAACAAAAAATAAATGTCCATGCTCTGGCAATGAAAAAACACACCAAAATATTGAGGCAGGCAGTGGTTACTGCAGCAATGATCATTGAACAACTACTGTTATAGTAAGTTCAACTGGCGTGACTGTACTAAGTTATTCATACTGACCACTCCAGTGGCCTTAGCTATATGGGTAGATTACCATAGCTAACTATATTAGGGAGGTGGAAGGAGAAGGATTCAGAAGCCCCTGGGGAATGGACTTACCACAGTTTGACCTAGATCAAGAGAAAGAATCCAGCTTATAGTGCTTTGCAAAAATATGTACAGAGAACCAAGTAACAGTTTCTAGAATACTTCTAGAACCCAACCCTTTCCAAAAAGGCACAGAAGAAGCAAAGGTCCTTGTAGAGTGGGCTTTGACCCCACCTTGAACAGATTTGTCATGGTGAGTATAACAACCATTTGGAAATAGTCTGTTTCGACACCGGTTATCCCTTCTTACATTCACAACAAATGAACAACTGATCTGATGACCTGAAAGATTTAGTTCTTTCAGGATAGTACCAGAGTGGTCTGTGGACATCCACGTATGGAGTACCCCTTCTCCCTCATTTTCAGGTTCAGGAAAGAAATTGAAGCGATGGACAGTTTGTTTTAAAGTAAACTTGAATACTACCTTTAGGCATAAAAGAAGGATTCGTTCTCAAAGAAAGCGTGTCCTTGTGGAAAATGAGGTAGGGTTGACTCACTAGAAGAGCTTGCAACTAAAGATATCTGCAGAGGTCAGAACAATCAATAAAGATGTTTTCACTGTTAAGAACCTCAAATCAGCCAAGTCAGCCAGATTAGCTGGTTCAAATGGGGCAAATGTTAATTTCTCCAACACAAAATTAGGATCCAAAGGAGGGGCCAATGGCTTACTTGGAGGTCTCTTATGCAAGAACCCTTTAAAGAACATTTTGACATGTGGTTGTCTTGAAAGAGAACGATCCATGGGTGGGCATGCTGAAATGGCTGGTAAATGAACCTTGATAGAGGAATAAGAAAGGCCGATAGTAACTCACAGAAGCATTGTGAAACCAGAGAACAACTAACCCTAAATGGGTGCTTGGTTATGCTGTTAGCAGCAACTAGAAAACCTTTTCCATTTGCTAATAATACATGATTTTCTAGTAGCAGGCTTTCTTGTCTCCATTAGTACCTGCTACATGTCCTTAGAAAACAGACGCCTAAAAGGAATTAAAACCCCATCATCCAGGTAGTTAGTTGAAGACGATTGATGCTGAGGTGTAGCAAATACCAGTGTTGGTGTGTGAGAAGATCCATTCTATGAGGAAGCCACTGGTAATTGCCCTTGCAATTTCCAAAAGAAGGGAGAACCACAACTGCTGGGCAAGAAGGGAGTCTTCCACAACAATCTTGGGGGATTCCTTCTAAATCTTTAGAAGTTTCCTGGATAGCAGTGGAAAGGTGAGTAGGAACATTCCTGTCCAAAGAAAAGAAGAAAAGAAAATGCGCCTGTCTTCCAGGGCTTCTTGCGTATAGTCCAGAAAGAGAATTTTGCCAGCTGACTGTTCAGAGAGGAGATAAAAAGGTCTACTTGAAGAACTCCCCACAGATGGATCAAATCTTGGAAGACCCCCGATCTAGTTTCCATTCGTGCGGGTCTGTCCTAGTCCTGCTCAGTTTGTCTGACAGTTTTGCTCTGACGGAATGCAGGATGCCTGCAGAGTGAGCGTGTGCTGTGAAGCTACATCCCAAGCAAACATGGCTATTCTGCAAAGAGAGTACAACCTTGTTTTCCCGTGTTTGCTGATGTACCCCATTACTGTGGTACTGTCTGCAACTACTTGAAGAGGTCCTGAGGATCAAAGATGGTTCAGAGAATTGAGTGCCTTGATCAGAGCAAGCATCTCGTTGATATTTATGTGCTTGCATCTTTCCTTGGTGTCCTATACCCCATTTTCTCTCTCCTGAAACTACTTCCCAAGCAAAGTCTGAAGCATCTCTGATGACTGACTGCACTGGAGCAAGAAGTAAGAATGAGACACCTTGATTTATGGATACCTTTTGTCTCCACCCTCTAAAACTTCCATATTCGTTTCCACCACACAGTCTTCCATTTATATATTAAGTATATTAGGTCATCGAGAATGACATCAAAATAGAAGACTTTGTGGTGGAAATTAATATTTTGAACAATATGTTCAAGCAAAGGTGCTGCCCACATTCCTTGATGGAAGACATAGAAAAGGAAGTTTTAGAGGGTAGAGTTGATAGATTTCAACCAATTTTAGGAAAAAGTGAAGTGGTTAATGAACAGACAAAGAAGTTAAGAGGACAATTTCAGTAGTGCTTTAGTGATTGAATTTAATGGAAGCTCCAACCTTATAAGAAACATAATGGTTAAGGAATGGAAAAGATTTTCCACTATTACAGATACAGACCAAATAAAAAATAAAAATGTTAAAATAGTTTACAAAAATGGGTGCAACCTTGAGAATTTCTTAGAAAGAAATGAAGCAGGGAACCTTAGAAACAGGAACCAAAGAAGAAAAGGAACATTTAAATGTGGACACTGTGCTCAGTGTCCATATATTACAAATAGGGAAACAGTGTTCCTTGAAAGTAGACAACTGGTTCTCCAGGGGAAAGAATTCAGTAACTGTGAGGACAAAGGAATAGTACATATTTGGCAAACTGTGGAATCTGTCAAGCCTTCTATGTTGGGAAGATGGAACGAAAGTTGAAAAGAAGAATTTATGAGCGCATGTATGAGATACAAAAAAAGAGACTAATGCGCTCTATAAATATAAGTTACAATGTGAACAGGCATATTATGATTTTGTTGTACTGGAAAAAGTGAAATATGACGTTAGGGGTGGCTTATGGGAGGAAATAAATGAGAACCGTGAGCTTTGGTGGCAAGTTACGCTGCAAGCCAACAAGCATCCAGGACTCAATGAAAGCATTTCCATTGCCCCCCTCCCCCTCAAATTAAGAGCTGCGAAATTATAGATCCCAAACAGGAATCTAATGTTCTTCCTTTACTTAATTATTAAGTTAACTAATTTCCATGTCAGGATTGCTATCTCAGCTTGTATTTCAACAATATGTTTTTTAACACAAGATGATGAACTACACTGACGTCAAGAAACTGAAAGTGTTTTTAGAATTTTTTTTTTAAGTATTTGTATTTTGTACGTTATTGATTTATTTATTTAACATGAAGATTTTAAACATATTTGTATTAACATGGATAGCTGCTTATTACTGTATTGCTCTGAATTTTGTAAGCATGATTACAACAGTTACTTCATACAAGTTCTGGGTTCAGAGAAATTCCTAGGAAGCATACATTCTTTATAACAGAAAATGGTAGTTCAACTTTGTTCCACAAGATGGCATTGTATTAAACGTTTTTTTTAGAAAAGGTTTTATAGGTTCATAAGTTCATACTAGGCTATCTGCCCTAGGGCATTTATAAGCCTAGCCAGAGTGTGTTTGGCTTTCACCTCCCATTTTAAATTAATTTTGCTATGCCCTTTTTCGAGGTTAGTATACTGTGCCTCTGTCTAACAGTGACACAGAAGTGATACCCGGGGTAAACCTACGATCTCCCAGCCACTCATCAAGATTCCTCTTGAAGAGAGTCAATGAGGGACTCTGCCTAACCTGGACTGGGATTTTATTCCAGAGAGAAGGGAGCCTCTGGGTTATGAATCTGTCCCTCCAGCATGTCCTATTTATTTCAGTGCTGAGGTTCAAGTTTCTCGAGCGCGTAGCTCGATGGGATTTGGATTTTCTGAGGTGCAGCATGTCCATTAATTCCGGGTTGGACATGGCTTTATACGTCAGGCACAGATCGGCTCTGAGCAGGTGGTATGCCACTGAGTAGAGCTGGAGTTTCTTTAACCGGGCAGCATATGGCATCTGTTTGAGCCCTTTGATCCTCTTGGTGAGGTACTTTTGGGGTCTTTCCAGTTGCTGCAGGTGTCTGGTAAGGTACATCCCAAAAGGGGCATTGTACTCAATTATGGGCCTGATGAGGGATGAGTAAAGAGGCACGATGACCTCCCCTGATCTAGATGTGAGTCCCTTCATGATTAGGTGGGCTAGATAAAATGTTTTTCTAACCACTTTGGCCACGTGGTTGTCAAATGAGAGATTGCTATCAACTTGGGTCCCCAGGTCCCTAATTACTTCTTCTGTACTTAATGGATTACCACCTATGTGGTAATTTGTGGGCACTTTGTTTTTGCCAAAGGAGATGACTATACACTTTTTGGCGTTTAGCTTGAGGCCATGGCTCTGGCACCAGTTGTCTGTTTCTATGAGGCCCTTTTGGAGGATGCTTGTGTCGGCTGGAGAGTCGATTATGGCGCCCAGTTTGCAGTCATCTGCAAACTTGGTCAGCCGCAGTTCTACCGTGTTGGCCTGTACCTCCGAGAAATATATACTGAACAAGAGAGGTCCCAGGACTGAGCCTTGTGGGATGCCACTTGTAACTGGTTTGGAGTCTGACATGGCTCCAGCAATTCTAACCATGTGGGTTCTGTCCTTGAGCCAGTTTGCAACCCATCTAGTGACATAGGGTTTTATATTTAAGCTGGTGAGCTTATCTATAATGCCCGAGTGGGGTATTGTATTGAAGGCTTTTGCGAGGTCCAGGTAGGCTGTGTGGACCACCTTCCCCTCGTCAATGGCCTGGGTGACTGTTTCAAAGAAATCGACCAGGTTTAAGAGGCAGGATCTGCCCTTAACAAAGCCGAACTGGGTAGGATCCAGTGTCTATAGGTCCCCAATATCTTTATTAATGAGGTCCATGATGATCCTTTCCATAGCTTTGCAGACCAAGCTAGTCAGGCTTATGGGGCGATAGTTTCCAGGATCCGTTGAGGCACCACCTTTGTGGAGAGGGACCGCTGTTGCTGTATGCCACTCTCTGGGTACATATCCTGTAGTAAGGCTGAGATTGAACAGTAGCTTTATGCTTGGGTTTAGCTCTTCTTGGAGTTCATGTAGGACGCAGCCCGGGACACCGTCTGGTCCCATTGATGCTGTCTTTTTTGCTTTGGAGAGGGCGGCTCTTACCTGAGCATCTGAGATGTCAGGGGGGCAGCACTCTGCTGGGATAGATATTTGCCCATTTGGTGGGGAGGGGGGGGGGGAGAGAAGTTTGCGCCGAACCTGTCAGCTAGGATGTTGGCAATGTCTGTGGGTTTGGTGTATTTTTTGTCATTTTGGACTAATTCTGAGCATATCTGGGAATTCCCACCCAGGTTCCTAACATAACTAAAGAAAGCCTTGGGATTATCCTTAGTGTCCTGTGCAATATTTCTCTCGAAGCTGGCCTTAGACAATTTTATGAGTGCCCGTAGTTTTTTGCTAATACTGATCAGCGATGCCTTCCCTTTTTGGGATTTTGCTCTATCATGTAGTAGCTTCCTCCTTCAATTGTATAGTTTGTTTATGGCTGGGGTCCACCAGACAGGACGTCTGCCTTTGGAGGATTGGGTCTTGGTTTTATTTGGGATTGCATGATCCATGCATTCCTGAAGGTGTTCATAGAATGCGTTTATAAAGGATTCTGCAGTCTGGGACATATTTTCCACAGGCCCGGGGGCTTTGAAGGATTCCACCTCGGTTTTGAGGAGTGTGAAATTTGCTTTAGAGAAGTTTTTCACTGTGGTTTACTGGGCAGGGGGTGGGGTCGGGATGTGAATATCCAGTGAGATTAGTTTATGGTCTGATCTTACCAGTGAGGGATACACTTCTGGTCTGGAGCATGGAGTCCCCATGTTGGTGATGATCAGGTCCAGTATGTTTTCCCCTCTTGTGGGAGTGGTAACAAGTTGTTCCATAGCATTTGAGTTTATAAATTCTAGGAACCTTTGGGCTAGGGTGTTGGAGCTAGAGTAATGCTCCCAGTCTATGTTTGGGTAGTTGAAGTCTTAAAAGTTAGAGATTTTAAAGTCTAAATTAAAGTAATAAAAGTGACTTTATCAAAGAGTTTGCAAACTTTTAGACAACTGGTATGATATTTGATAGTCATCATTAGTACAATTAGGTCAATAGTACTTTTTATGCAAGAAATAAGGCATTTAGAATGTGCTTTACAAGTTTTCATGACATAATTTTCAATTATGCCTCATTTACTATGCAGCATGAGAGTGGTGGTTTTAAATGTTAATTGATGTGTATATATATATATATATATATATATATATATATATATATATATATATATATATATGCACTGATGTAGCTACCAGCCCACATCTGAGGAAGTTTTTGAAACAAAAACGTACTTGCATTTGGAGCGTTAGTGTGATTTCAGTGTTCCTTCCTGTGAAGCGAATGCTTGGATTAAACTATTTTAACAGCTGAAAAGCTTTGTTCCTTGGCGTTTTTATCCTGTGGATTTCTGTGGACTACACTGTTAAATCAACAACTACAAGGCTTGACTAAGTCGTCCTGTCCGTAAGCTTCATTGCGTTTTCTTCCAGGGTCTTAGCATATGTTTTTTTTAAGTTACTTCCATGACAATATGTTCCATGGCCTTGCAGATCAGGCTCATCAGACTGATGAGGCGGTAGTTCCCGGGATCCAAGGTGGATCCCCCCTTGTGGAGTGGGATAACTGTAGCTGTGCGCCACTCAGTGGGCACGAAGCCTGAGGTGAGGCTATGATTAAACATGACACTTGGGTGAGGTGCCAGTTCATTTTGTAGTTCATGTAGTACACAGCCTGGGATGTCGTCTGGTCTCATGGATGCTGTATTCTTAGCCTTGGAGAGTGTGGTTTTTACCTGTGTGGCTGTTATTACTGGAATTTGGCAATTTTTCGGTATTGAGATGGGCCCTTTAGGAGATGGGGGGGTGAAGTTGGCACTGAATTGATCTGCCAGGATATTGGCAATATCCTTGGGATTAGTATATTTAATGCCATTCTGTTGTAGCTCAGAGCAGATCTGAGCATTGCCATTTAGATTTTTGACATAACTATAGAATGCCTTGTGGTTGTCTTTGGAATCTTTGGCAATTTTATTTTTGTAACTAGCTTTGAAGGATTTTATGAGGGATCTCAGCTTTTTACTGAGGCTGGTAAGTGAGTTTTTTGCATCCTGAGAGTTTCCTCTTTTCTGCAACAGTTTCTTCCTTTTGTTGTAGTGTTAGTTTATGGCAAGGGACCACCTTTTGGAGGAGAGCGTCTTGGTTCTATTTGGGATGGCACGATTCATGCACAAGTGAATGTGCCCGTACACTGAATTAGTGCAGGATTCAGCAATCGAACTTTCAGTTCCCATCTGCATGGGTGTCATGAAGTTTGTCACTTCTGAATTGAGTAGCATGAACTTGTCTTTTACTCAGCTCAGCTTTAGCTGCTTGACGGTTTGGGTGTGTGGAAGGTGCCCTGAAGTTTTGGAAACTGGCTGGCTATTATATCCTTGGCATCTGTTCAGTGACAACTTAGTGTGTTTTACAATTGATGTGAAATATTTATTTTTTTATGTAGTATTACAACAACAGCAACTTGTGAGGAACACCTTCCCGTACAACTGAGGGAAGTAGTTTTGTTTAACAATTTTGTATGTTTTGAAACTTAGTTATATCAGCAAAGGACAGGCATACTTATGGAGGGAACTCTGTGCGCCTCCATTTATGGCAACTTGATTTTAGCATACTGGGACAAACATTTTATATTTAATACAGATTTTAGTAACGGAGTTTATATTTACTTTACTTGTATGATATAGTTGTTTTTTTGGTTGTTTCCCTTGAAAAACTTCATCAGTTTATTGACTGTTAATTTTTCTACTGATTTTTTTTAAATTTACACACACGCACCATGTCACAACCTAATATTTTTAGATGTTAAGACTTCTAAAGATTTTCACTCTAAGTTTGCATCTACTCTTTACAGGAAAACTACCTACTCTAATTCATTTTTATATTTTACTAGTTGCTATACATATTTCCAAAAAAAAAATCTTTAGTGAAGGAACAGTATGGTTGACAAAAAATATTTCAAAGGAAGCCGCGTTTTGCAGGAAATGGAAATTTTAACAAATATGCTAAAGAGAAGATGTTACTTTTCTGACTTTTTGAAAATCATAGGGGATGAAGTGATTAACAAAAGTAAAAGTAGGTTTCATATGACTTTATTGGGTTATATGACCCCTAACACTTACTTCAGATCCAGAAGGTGACTCTTCCTGCCCTACATTATGTTTAACTTTTAGTACTAAAAATTACCATACTCAGGACATTGTATATAATAATTGGGACATTTTTACATACACTAATGGTTTTAGCAACATTTTGGGGAATACCTCCAAAATGATCTTTAGCAGAGGTTCCAATATTAAAAAAAATGTTAGAATGTAGCAAATCTAACACAGGGTCTAACACAGGGTTCAATAGCAGCTTATTTGGTTACTATAAGTGCAATATTTTGAAAGGCTGTGAAATTGTTATTGCACATTTTCTGTCATAGTCTACTAAATTTCATGCAGATTGTAGTATTAAAGGGTTAATTTATTTGGCAGTCTGTCAAAAATGTGATGCATTTTATACTGGCAAGACAACACGCAGTCTGTGTGAACATGTTTACGAATACAACTTTGATATTATAAAGGAAAGGACAAACAATGCTTTGGCAAAACGCATTTTGCTTTATCCCACACATTCATTTGTATTGCTAACTTTGGAAAAGATACAGGTCAATCCCGGGGGTGAACCGTGACAGGAACTTTTATAAGTGAGAGAATTATGGCGGCAGTTGAAGTTCAGATTTGACTGAATGACATGTTATTACTGACTAGTGTTCTAAAACTACAGCACATTAAAGATTAGGTTTTAAGCATGACTGCTGTTACTACAACTTATTTTTAACTTAGTAGCTCTGCACTGCTGTTTAAGTTATTTAACTTTGAACATTGTTAGTCAATTAATTTTTTGATTAGGCACGTGACATTGTTGATATTAAAAATGCATTATTTATTTATTTTTTTAAACAGATGAGTTAGTTCTGCAGAAGTCCTCAAATAGAAGGAGATGAAGCCGCTTAAGATATATTTTTATTGTTTTAATAAAATTGTAGTGAGTTGCCCAAGTTCAACAGCATATTTTATATCAACCTAAGGTGCCACCAACTCAAGCAGATGAGACTTTGGTTTAACGTCTCATCTGAGGGACAAGTATCTCATGGGCTATTACAGTGAAGACTCCACTATGACTAGATCTTTCTTGCAGTTTTTACTAAATGGTATGGCTGTGTCACCTTTTAACCCTGTGGTTCAGATTCAATATATAAAGTTTCAGATTTATAAAATATAGAAGAACACTGTAATAAGATACTAGAATACAAGAATTGCTGAAAACTTGTAGTGAAAAGATTGTGATGAATTTTTTTAACCTATCAAATCAGACTAGTTATGGTGGAGAGTGTGCACTGCCAATATAAGAGTGTGTGTGTCTGTACGCGCACATGGGAGGGGGGGGGGTAGGTTTGTTTAGTATGCACTATTTGATAAAAGACAACTGTGAATGCCCTAAAATTACTAACATCCAACAGTCCATTGCAGTATCACATCCTCAGCTGTGCAAATGGCACTGTCAAAGTTACAGTAGCCCTTAACACAAAAAGGTGGAACAAAATTTAAACCTAAATTGTATGTTATATCCTCAACCAAAGGGAAGAGGCTATGACATTCTGGGCTCTCTCCAAGGTCAGGAACAGCTGACATGGGAGTACACCCAGCTTGGTACCAATAAAGACAATCCCCAGATCAGGAGTCAGAGAAGACTTCCTTTAATTTATGGTGACCCTGTGCTACCAAAGCCATCAACTTATAATTTTAGAGGTTAGAGTACAATCACTGCTGCAGTCATAACATCAGGAGAGTCCTATAGCTTTCAGCACATATCCTTTAGGTGGTTGGCACTCCTGAGGATAAAGTGGGCTAGATACCCTTCAGAATATCTGTAGCAAACCCTTCTGGAACCCTAGACGTGATTTCTGTAGTGCTTGGAAAAGGTATGGACTGAGGACCAGGCAGACATTTCCTGAATATCTTTTTTGGAACCCCCCATTTTAAGAATGTTAACAGTGATGACCATGTCCCTGACAGAATGAGATCATACATCATCTCATAAACATTTGCCATAGAGTTTGTGGCAGATAATAATAAAAATGGGAAATTCATTTGCAAATGGTTTTCCTTGAGCTGGGCAGCCCCTTTTTGTTTTTTTTTTCCCAAAAGACTGCAAATAGGTGATCGGTCCTTTTGTATACCTCTGTTTTATCAAGGTAGTACCTTAATTGTATATGCATATCCAGTAAGTGAAGAATTCCTGCTCTTTTATTTTGTGGCTTAGGGGAAGAAAAAGTAATTGACTGACTGGCCTGGTTTGGTGCAAGCTCTGTCATACCTTTTGGCATTAACGAGAGGCTGGTGCACAAGGTAACCCTATCTATGTGAAAACCAAGAAAGCTTCCTTGCACAAAAATGCCTTTAACTTAGAAAGACTTGGCCGAACTGACTGCCACCAGGAATACTGACGTCCACAAAATGACAGCTCATGTAGGTTGACTTGACTGGTTTAAAGTTTGGTAAGGTCAGTTTTTCAAGGTTTAGATCCTGTGTTAGAGCAACCAACCTCTTTGGAGGCCTGAGATACAGGACTCTCTCGCAGTAGTTTTACTGCTCTCCTAGGAATGAGTGTTGGGTCCAGAGGTAAACATTCTGCTATGGTGGATCACCAAATGTCTATAACATATATGGTCGTAATACAAGCTAAGCCTATGTGAAATAAATCTGCCAAGAACGGCAATATCACTGGCAACTCTGCTTCATTAAATATTACATTACTGGTTTGGTACCATAAGGAAGATAGTTTCCATTTTGCCAGACATGATTTCCTAGTGTTTGGCTTCTCAGCCTCCCTGATTATGGTTTGCATGCTTTCAAACAATAGGTGACTAAAGGATAACAAGGTTCAATCTTTCAGGATGTCAGATTAAAAGCTAAGAGCCCCTGGTGTACTAGAGAGGCTCCTCAGAACTCAGCACGGCCACCTGCTTGGGCAAAACAATGTAATTTTCCCTGGCCATCAACAACAGGTTTAAGAATCAGTGTTTTGTTCAAAGAGCAGCAATCAAGATAATGTTTTGGCTGTTCCTCCAGTATTTTCTGGATCACCCATGAAAACAAGAGTGGGGGTGGTAAGGCATACACAAACTTGCCACTTCTAGCTGATAGGGAATGCACCCACCACTTAGCCTTCTGCTTCAGGAACCAGGAAGAAAAGTTTCTGATCTAAAAATTCTTGTGAGATGCAAACAGAGCTTTCTCTGGCAGCTCCCATTTTTGTGCACTTGAAAGAAAAAAACCTGCCTGTGTAGTGCCCACTTGTGGGGGTCTGGCAAGTGTCTGCTCATCTGGTCTGCCCCTAAGTTAATTTTGCTGGGACACAAACTGCTACTAATATGGTAGTTTGGCTTACTGCCATCTCCCAGTATTTTCATTCCTATCCTGCAGTTTTGTAGGCATGTAATCTTTCATTCATTTATTGATGTACCACATGACCATGGTGTAAGTCCAAGACTATTTTCAGGATACATGGAACCCATTAGGACCATTTACAAGTTTATGAGGAGTCTGCACTCTAACTTGGATCATGTTGCCCTGCACTTTCAGGCCTGAATGTCCCCTGCAAGCCTGCTCTAAAACATCTGTACTAACAAGTCTGGTTGTGGGCTGGGGGCAGAAGGGCATGCCCTTTTTCTGTTTGACAACTATGAACCATCAGACTAATTTTATTTTTAGGCATGATATAGCTGGTAGGGGCTGTTTAGTGATTACAAGTGCTGATCTCACAGGTTCCTTGGATGCCACTGGATTTTCCTTATATGCCTGTGGGCCAATGAGACCATTAGTGTGACAGTGATCAGGAGCTCTACAACAACGAGGATATCTCTGGCCATTTAAAGAGATTTCTGTTCCATTTGCTGAAAGATGACTGAGCCAGAAATAGATTCTCAAAGGATCATTGCTTTACCCAGGTTAAAAATCAAAATATATATGTAAGTAAAAAAATGGAAGAGTACTTTCTCCTAAGGGAGGAACACTGGAAAATTCTTTGTCTGGAACAGCCCCCATGAACACTGTTCTTGGAAAGAGTGTTGTACTCGACTTCCACAAGGTCCAAGGTAAAGTTGAGATTTTGCAGGCATTGTTGGGAAAGGGCATTGTTTTCATGGTCTTCGCCTGACACTGGCTTGTAGGAGACCATTGTCATGGTACTAGTAGATATGTATGCCATTTGTCATGCAATGAGCAATTACCAGCATTATTAATTTGGTGAAAAATCTTGAAACAGTGGGCCCAGCCATAAGGCAAGTAGGTGAACTGGAAATAGTACCCCACTGCTACAAATCTTAGTAATCTCCTGTCCCATTTGTAAATTGGTATGTGCAGATATATTTATATATATATATTTATATATATATATATATATATATATATATATACATATATATATAAATATATATATATACATATAGATATAAATATATATATATATATATATATTTATATATATATATATATATATATATATATATATATATTTTTTTTTTTAATCCATGGTGACCATAAATACTTTGGGACTTAGTAACCAAAGGAGAACCTGGAGGGTTAGCATTTTGATTTTGGGGGGGCTCTAAGAAAACTTGTTTAATTTGGAAAAGCACAGAAGGGCTTCCATGCACCTTCTTTTCTCAGAAACAAGAACAGCCTTGAGTAAAAATGTTTTGAGTTCCAGTCCCCTAAGGACAATTCTATGGCAAAGAACTACTGGTCTGGTGGGTCCTTTGGTATTCCTTTGCCTAGAGGCTTTGATATGATCTCTAGACAGTGCCATACTGCAATGATCACTAGTATCGGTCTGTCTTGCTTGCCCTATATTCCTCCAGGAAAGCTGTAAATTTCTCTCCTAAGTTTAGTAAAGGGTAGTAGGACTGGGTGGGGGAAGAGAGGATCAGGTTGTGCTAAGTCAGAATAATTATTTTGTGGGGGCTAAATTTTGTTGGCCTTCTTGCTGTGTGTGTCATCTGGCCATTTTTTTTTCTGATGAATACACTAGACCCCCCCCTTTCTGGGCTGTTGGTCTTTTTGTGTTTTTTTTTTCTTTCTAAAAGGAGTCCTGCTTGTTACAGTAATTCTTAGTATATTTATACAGAAGAGAATGGGACATACATCCAATTGTAGCCATCATTTTCTCCTTTCATGTTCACAAGACCCCTTAAGTTTGCAGACTAAACAGCAGCTTCCTGGTAAAGGGGCATTCAGAAGCTTGACCCTGATGTCCTCTGCTAATAGCTGTGACTGGAAACATGTATGTATTAGATATGACCCTGTGGCAGCCTGCCTAGATTGTAAATCAACTGCATTGTAGACACATTTGATGTTACACTGTTGAACAGCCACTTGAATGAGTTGCTTGAGTGGTACCCTCGGTTCCTCCTTTGTGGTACCCATGTTCCAACGTCTGCTTTAAGATTTATTTTTGGAGCTTCCAAAAATGAAACTGGCAATCCAGAGCTCTAAATGCTAAAATGGAAGAAGCACAAGTCTTCTTCTTATAACTCTCCTGGAGTCTAATCATCCTGTCATTTTGCCGCCTTCTTGAGGAGATAGATAAGCTTCTAGAGGGGGAAAGAAAAAGAGAGAGAGAGAGAGAGAGAGAGAGAAAGAAAATGAGACTCAAGATCTACCACTTGTTTTTTTATGCAAAAAAAGAGAGGCATGATCGTGAACTATTTAAAATCTGCATGGCATTTTTGGGGCTCGGGTGGGGGTGCACAGAATTTTGATCTTGAGAACTGGCCTCAAACATGTCCAGTAATGATCCTTGAAAAGGGAGAACTGCTAGCAGATTGTGGGAGGCAGTAGCCCAGTAACTATAAAGCCCTCTTTTGAATATTAGATATCTCCCCAATCTGCCACCGAAAGTGACGGAAACAAAAATAAAACAATGATGCCCTACTCTTATATGAAGTTTGAGCATCTGGCCTTTTCAATCTGTCATATTTCTCAGCTGTAGTGACTGAGGATTGAAATGAAACTGACAATAGCAAATACAGTCCTGCTACATGCTGCTTACCTGACAGAACTGAATACCTCGTACACTGTTCCCAAGCTTGTCCAATGGTGGAGACCAGCACATCATACCCATTACATTTGGAACAACAAGAAGGATACCACCAGAAACTCCGGATTTTGCTGGTAGACCAACCTAAAATAATTATACTTCACATTAAAATCGAAAAACAAAAAGCTCTCTACAAATGTAAAAATGGAGTGTTACCCAATGGAAAGTAAATCAAGGAATATTTTTCCAATTATTTAGAATATTTACTTTATGCACATAAAAAAGCTTTTATTACATGGGTACTCTAATTCCAGCAGAAAGAAAAACAAAAAATCATTGTTAAATTAATTAAAATATTCACTTCACATACATAAAAAGCCTTCATTAAAATGGGTGTTCTAATTCTAGCTTCGTAGTTGCTACAGCTGCTAAACATTAGCTAGTGTTATGTGAATTATAACTATTTTTACATTACATTAACCAATATTTCCAATCATAGCTATACAGAATTGCATAAAACAGATGGGAGTATTTAAAATGCATATTTTAAACTGAATTGAGATAATATTCTACCTCTATCTGGGTTTTGGGTTGTTAAAAAATATATATTTATGAGAGATATAACATGCTTAAAACTGACCAAAAAACTGCCTGCTGAAAAATGATTTCAAGACATCCCTGTCCTTGATGTTGAGCCTTTGCATTACAGAAAAAGAACATAAAGGACTTATGGCTTTAGAAAAACACCAACCCCGGGATTCATGAAGCTTGCGCCAGGTGCAGGCGTAGCGTAGGTGGTATAAAGCCAAATATGGCCGCTGAGCGATTCAGGTACGATCTAATTCCACGTGCACTACCAGAGTATGCCAGATCTGCGCAGCTCTCGGCTCATGTATGCTAATCACCCCATGCGCAGTAGTGCAGCATGCAAATGAAGGTACAGCAATTCATGAAGTGGTGCAGGCGTAGCATAAGCATACAGAAATGTAAACCAAAAAAAAAAAAAAAACGGTTTACATTTTTCCAAACAGAACATCGGAGCCATGAAAGTGGACCAAACTTACGTATTACAAAGTTAACATATGCCAGTGGATAAATATACAGCCAATGGCATAAAAAACATGCACAACACATACAAAATAACATTTAATGTCATGGCCACACTAACGCACAGTACAACTGCAGGGCATGTGTGCCCAAACGGGAACACAAGGAAAATATATATGTGCGCAAACGGGAACACAAGGAAAATATATACAGATGTCATAAAATTGCAATGTAACACAAATCATGATTTCGCCATAATAGTCAATGGTATGCATGCTACACCACAACCAAGGTGAAAGGGTTGCTAAGGGTCTGTGACAGTGTTCGGAGTGGTAACTATGAATTAGTAGTCAATGCCATGCAAATGAGGCAAGTAATACTGAATCGCAAACGTCCTGCCAGCCTAAGGATGTACCATACGGTGCAGCGGTACAACACAGAGGAGTGGCCTGGAGGCAAGGGCACCCGCAGCCAGGTGCACTTGCACCCACCTGGAATTGTCTTTTAATTAAAAAAAAAAATTTTTTTTAGGGTGTTCTTTAAGAAAGCCCTTCAAATCCAGTCACACAGATACTTTTGCGTCTGTGCGACTGATGTTTTAAGTCTTTATCTTCCGCTCATTGCACACTAACGTTAAATTCAAACACAAAGTGCGCAGAAATCGATTCCACATCAAGCCGGAGTCACAGTAAGGAGAGATTTTTTTCCCCAAGACTCCGTTTACGTGCTGGAAGGAAGCTCCGTTTGTTACAGGCTGAGAGGTCTGTATTTATGTACTTTTGCTATGCAGGCTGAGAGGTCCGTTTTACTTGTAGTGCTACGCAGGCTAAGAGGTCCGTTTTACTTGTAATGCTATGCGGCTGAGAGATCCGTTTTACTTGTAATGCTATGCCGGCGGAGAGATCCGTTTTACTTGTAATGCTATGCAGGCTGAAAGGTCCGTTTTATTTGTAGTGCTATGCAGGCTGAGAAGTGTGTGTATGTGGATGGACTCTTCATCTCTTTATATCACATTAGGATATTACCTATTTAAGTAGTTATCTTTGTTGTTTATATATAGGTTCTTGACACGTTAATACATTCTGTTAAAATTGACTCTTTCCCTTCATTGAATATTTTTTAAATAGAATATGTGGTCACATGTATCTGACTGACTGAAAATCACTATATTTCTAATGTGATCTGTGCTCGGTATACAACATCCTCACCTATCTTAAGAAATACGGCTTCTGACGTGACAGCAACTGTATAATCCCATGTTATAACTTCCTGATCAGCCATTGTCAAACTACACGTAAGTTTGTGAACCCCAGACACATTTATCTTGAACTCAGAAAACAAAAGTGCCTTTCTTAGCATTTAATTTGTCTAGTACTGTTCTTACCTCGCAGCTTTTCAAATTTTTGCCGCATATTTTTGATCTGTTCCTCATATAAAAATTGTGGTTTTCTGGCAAAAAACTTGAGATTGAACTCACTATATAATGATAGATATTTGAGTTTCCAACTTCATATCTATCAGAAAATGCATACTAATTCTTAACCTATTAAAAAAAAAAAAAAAAAACTTTGTAAGTTGATAAGAGCAATGTTTAAAATCTGTATATATTTTTGGGGCCTTTGTCACCCATTATTTTTTACTTTGTCCATATTTCTTGGACTAAGAGGTTGAGATGTATGCTTACATCCATATTTCCACAACTCTCATTTTGTCATCTCTTTGTATGTACATGCTTAACAGACAACTTATCCAAAACAGGCAGGGGACGTTCAGTTGCTCGAGCATGGCAGAGAAACATAATGTCTAATTTCAGAAGCATAGCTTCTTCACTCAAGTTGCAACCACGAGAACAGTCATTTTCAAATAATATGTAAACAAAAGTGCATAAGGAACTGTGCTGTCCCTCATAAATAATATGTTTGCATTTGTAGTTCTTAGGAGGCAAAACTGAGTGTGTTTCCCCCCAACCCCACCAATATGGGTGTGACACGAGGATCTGAAGGATAATGTACTCAGAATGTACTTACTAATTATTATTTTTAAGTATTACAATTTCAGCTGATGGACAGATAACTCCTAAATGCTTTATCCCATGCATGCATCCTTTCAAATTATCAATGGTATGATTCCAATCATTCTCATTAGGGTCATACATAATTATGAAACGTGGGATGGGTAAGACCAGTCTCTTAATGGGTTAGGTTAATTTGAGCACAAAAAGGGTAACTGTTTAGGCTTAAAATGGCCCTCAAGGGTAGCTAACCCAGTACTTACCTATGGACTTGTGTACAATATTAGGAAATAAACAAATATCATATGCAGTGGGGATCTATGAATAAACCTGACAATTTTTATCCAGTCAAAGTTCTGCATCTCTCCCACCTCATGTTTTATCTCTAAAATGAGGTTAGGCATGGTTTGCTGTACCATTTTAAGGACACACAGATCTGTATCTGATGCTAATTGTGAATGCTTCTACTGCTGTTACATCAACTCTGTCTCTTCACTGTCAGCTACTGCTGCTAGCTGTCTTTTTTTCCAGACAGACAGCACATCTCTCACTCTCTAGGCTATATCTCTGACCTGGCTCCATGTGAACTTGTAGATATCTTCTCATGCACTAGGGAAAATTTACTTAAGTATCTTTACCTATCTTAAAGTTATCAGTATGTCCTTTGTGTGATAAATTTAGATGAGGACCCCATCAGTGTTTACACTACAAGTTAAGGAAGTGTTAACAAAAATAATACATGTTGCACTGTCTATTCCCAAAGATCATCACTGCCTTATGTAACCTATGCTCACCTTATTTGTGATTTTACTGGTATTTTTATATTAGCAAGTTCAGAAATGCAAACAGATGTGCAGGTTACTTTTAAACAGGGAACGGAAAGTAGAAGGATTGTGCCATAGCTTTATGAATAATCTTCTTCCTCTTTTCTTCACCTGTAAGCACATTACACCAGGAGCAACTGAGCAAATTAAAAAAAAAATGCCCCTCAACTAAATTATCTGTAAATTCAACAACAGTGGAGTAAACGTGCAGTGGGAATGTGGTGAAGTGCACCTTTATATTTAAAGCCGCGTAAATAAAGTAACAATCTTGGTGTAGTAGCGTGGTATGGAGTTTTGGAACAGCCGATGATACGCACTGCATCTTGAGAAGCTTACTGAACTGACATTACTAGGACTGATGGCTGCTAGTGGAGTAATAACATGCAGCAGTACCTGTTCCTCTGTGCTATGTTGCTATGTACATATGGCTGTGATGCATGATTTGTAGGGGGGTTAACTTACTACTGTGTTGGTTTGCATCTTCCGATTTAAAGTTTAACTATGTGGCTGTTGTCTGAGAGATTGTCAGTGTTATCTGTGTTTACTTGGGTACTCATGCAAGGCTGAGAGGATGTCTAAGAATATTTACTATAACATTACGTATATTTAGCCTAACATACTGTTTTCTTTCCTTTTTTACTTTTGAAGTGTCTGCTGTCCATGTTTTTGTTTCATAGATACTTGCAAGTTAGGAAGCCAGCACTAATATGGGGAGATGAAACCCAATTGTATTCTGATTATAATGGTTTGGTATCTTAGTCTGAAAAAATATATAGTTTTTAATCTTGGTATGCCTGCAGCTACATACACTGCAGTTATGATGACTATTGATTGCTTTTCATTGGACACATTTATAGTTCCATTTTGATCATTAACATATTGAATAATCTAGTACTGAAGTACTCCCTACCATGCTGCTGCTTTAATAAATAGTGTGTTTGCATTCAGAAACCTTTACAGTTTTTATACTGAATTTTATAGCTACATGAACTAGAAATAACCAATTTCCTTTTCAGAGCCTAAGCTAAAAAATCCACTTCTTCCCCTGGAAAACATCTATATATGCATCATCACAGACACCTAGTTCAAGACTGATGACAGCACTCCGTTAATGCAGAATTTCAATACCCGTCACAAGTTCAGGCCTACCACTTTAGATAAAAGGGTGATGGTGTCTACATATTCATAACAATTCATCTCCAGACTTGCTAGGTGAGATAATGAAGTGGAACTCCTCTGCATCCAACTTAGCATTAACAAACCTCCTTACGGTGTCATACCTAACTATACGTCCGCCCCCTCTATGTACCCCATCAGTCCATATCTCCTACCTAACTAATATGGTGTTCCTATGCATTAAACCAATGCCATTATTCTAGGAGACTTCAATCAACTACTCCTCCATTAACTGGGAAACTTGTATATCCTTGAGTATGTATTCCCAGACAGTTCTTGATTTCATCAATATAGGATATCTGGATCAGTTAGTCTGTACCAAAATAAGAGTGATCAAATCCTGGACTTGGTCCTTAACAATGTGGGACAACTTCGGTGTCCACCAACTACCACTTCCTCCCTGGCTAAACTGGACCACAAATCAGTCACATTCATTAGAAGACTGAAGCCAAAAGCATCTTCCAATACCTCTGCTTTCAGGGATTATGCTAAGGTTAATCTACTAAAACTAAGCGATGGCCTGAATTATGTGGACTCCTTTACTGTCAAATCCTATGGACATGTAAATAGCTGCATAGACCCATCTATCCCACTCTGAAGTAAATAGATAGCCACATTTAAGAATAATTCCATTTAGTCAAACCCAAATATAAACAGATTGTAATAAAAGAAAACATATTGCCTGCAAAAATAAATTTAACTCTCAAGATGCTAAAGACACTCTTGCTAAACTTAATAGGGAGCTCATTACCCTGATCAAATCAATCAAAGCCAGATATGAGGTAAAAAAATAACCAACTAGGTGAAGGTAACTAGAAAGCCTTCTTTAACTATCTTAGAAACCTCAGAAACAATTTGCAACACTGCACAGAAATAATAGAAAATGATTTTAAATTCCTGGACATAGGCAATTTACTAACAGACAAATTTAGTTCAAACTTCAAACATGTATGTGCGTATATATAGCAGAGTGGCCAGAATTCAATATTTTGTGCTCAAACATCATAAATTTGCCCATACACCACCCAGCTAGCTACCACTTAAAAATATACTCAAACATCTGCCCTTAAAACTTCAAAAAGGGACACATGTTCAACTATTGCCACTTGTAACCATGAAAATGTTATTTTAGTGGTGCATTTCTATCAGGTAGGTATATTTTGTACTCTACACAGTTTAATCAGGTCTAACCATTCTAAACCTTAGAACTATAAAGTTTCTAAGACAATAAGAAAAAATGTAGGAATTTCACTATAATAAGTATGCCCATCTACACCCATGCCTCGTTATATTTTTATTAGTAAGCAAATAATCCAAAGATAAAGTACGTGTAAACAGAGAGATTCAGCTATGAGTTCCTTTATACCTTTCTGTCAAAAACAAACACCAAGGTCACACAGAGTTTAAATTTGTTGTAACTTTGACAAAATCTATTTATGTACATTGTCAAGGCTGGAATGATTAAAAATATGTGGAAAGGAGGACAGTTTGACAAAGTCTCTAAGGGAGGTAGCATACCCCTCAGCTGTCCAGGTTTTTGCAGAATGTCCAGATTTTTGCCCCATATTCCTCCTAAAAAGGATTGAAGTTGCTAAATAGTTTTAGACATCATATCCTTTAGGAAAATGCACACCAACACACATCCTGTTATTCGAGCAATTTTATAAGTTCATGAAAGCAATATTTATAATCTGTCCCTGATTATTTTAGGCTTTGTCCAGATTTCTTGCACTAAGAAATTGAGGTATGTGTGTGAGAGAGCGAGAGAGAGAGAGACAGACAGAGTCAGAGAGAGAGAGAAATGCCCTACCCTAGTTAGATCTAGCAGGTGGAATTTATTTTCAAGTGCTTTTTCAAGGAATTGTGAGCTTCAAGGGAAGCAAAGGTATTGCTGCTCATGCTATGTCTGCTTAAAATGTGCAACTGTTTTGTTTAGCAAATGATATCATTATTGTGGTATAGAATTTTAAAGCAGTGTTAACACAGCAGGTAGCATACTTGCATCTTGATGCAAAGGGCTGTAGGTTCTATTCCTACAGCATGTACATTTGTATTTTAAGGGGGTATGGTACTGCAGTCCTTAGTATGTCATCCTATGGATGAGACACCTAATAACTATGAACCTATTTTCAGCTTGCCACCCATTCCCTATTGCAATATATTGCAATATACCAGCTTACCATTTCTTTTAATGTAACGTAGGCAATTTATTCTTCAAGGGCAACAGGCACTGAATTTGTAAATGAAATACTGAAATATAAAGTTGTTTTCTAGCAACAACCTCTTCATTAGTTTCAGATCTCTTTAATGTGGAATTATTCAGATGACTTTTACTTCTGCAGAGATTCTGCATATTGACTGATATTGGTGGATTGTATGACAGACGTTTGAGTGGCCCTTTCTGGTTGAAATGTTCTGAATTGGGCAGGTTGTCATTATTGGTTCATATGATTTGTTTCATTGCTTAAAGGAAAAATGTTCAGAACTATAACTTTAAAACACACTCTAGCAAGTGGCGCTGTATTATACAAGGGATATAATTAAATTATTATATAGTATAATTAATACAGTCAGACAGGTGAATCAAATAATTTTTGCATGGTTCTAAAAATGTGTGCAAGGAGCCTATGATTTGAAAACAGCCCAAAGGTAAACTTACCCTGCCATTGACCAGATGCATTTTCTTTGAATGTGGGTTTCAATGCTGTTTCAGTGAATGTGGGTCTCAAAGGTAGAGAAGTTTTAATGCTGTCTGTTTTCATTGTAAGACTATTGCTTTGTTTAGGTTTAGTAAATGTCTATCAGTCTGTGCTATAAAATTTGAAATAAAAGTTGTAAATGAAATCCAAATATCTGTAATCATTGTAGAAGTAAAGCATAAAACAGTATGCACACAGAGATTCGAACAGTATCTATGACAAATGGGGAGAAATAGCCAAGTAATGGGACACTGGAATGGCTGCGTGGGTGGGGTGGGGTGCTGCGTGGGCGGAGGGGGCGGGGCTGCATGGGTGGGACTCTGGGTTTGCACCCCCCTGCAAAAAATCCTGCGGGCTCCCTTGCCTGAAGGTATACATGACATCAGCAGTGAGGTATGCCACCGTAGCTGTAAACATATTGGAGCATTGCTAATCTGGGTTGCCCGTTGCTAAGCAAAGCAGCAGGATAAGGGTGTGGATGTAGCCATAGCTTTGCTTAGCTGAGAGCACACATGGTGACCGAAAGTGCATGTGTACGTGGATGACAACGCGCTCGAAACCCGGTAAACGGCTGCGCGCGGAGCGCACCACAGCTGAAACAGGAAGGTTACGGGAAGACAATAAAGAAATGCCGTAGTAGGGTAATTGGAGTACAACTGAGTAATTAACACCTATTAACTCACAGTGGGCCATTGACGGTAGCTAACAAGGCTGCTAGTAGCAACCTGCAGAACAGGCTAGGGGAGGTGCCGGATTGCAAAGAAGAGAGAATGGTCACCGCAGAGCAAAGCAAACCTGCAGTAGATCGGCTATAGAACACATTTCGCAACACAATCCTGTGTTGGGAAAGTACAAAACAACAAAGCAGGCTGATGGATGCATGCCTGACAATGGGAGGGGAATCGTTATGAAAAGTGAAGGCAAGGGCAAGAGGTGATCCATGGCAGCTAAATGTAATTCAACACCAAAGGCACCACAATAGCAGTACCTACGGTAAAACACATAAGTAAGATACCCTGCAACTCTGATTGTACATACACACCCTATGACATCATCAGTTTCCAAACCACAATAGTATAAAGTGTGAAGGCACCTCACACACACTCGTGTATTCCCAAACACTGCACCATCGGTGTAAACAGACGGGAAACTTTTACAATGTACTTCTAGGGAGCTGCCATAGCTGTGATTCATCACAATGTGTTGGAGACTGATGGTGGTGTGGAGGATGATGCTGACAACCACCTCAGGCCCTGGAGGAGGAGAAGAGTGTTCAGACCAAGGGTAACCTACCAGGGGCTAGATGATTTGGAGATAGAGCATTACAGGGTGGACAGGGACATCATACAGCAAATCGTTGAGCTGTGCCGGCCACACCTCAGAGCCAGAAACAACAGAGGGGAACCCATCCCAGTGGACACAAAGGTATGTGTAAGCTTGAGAATACTAGCCACAGATACCTTTCAAAGGCCAACTGGAGACATCATGGGGATCTCACAGGCATCAGCATCCAGGGTACTCCACCAGTTCCTGGATACCATGTTACCACATGCCAGTGAGCATTATATACTTCCCCCGAACTCAGGAGGAGTTGGCCAGCAATATGCGCCTCTTCCACCATGTGGCAGACTACCCGGAGGTACTGGGTGCAATAGACTGCATGCACATACATATCAAGTCACCACCCAGTGAACATGGTAGGAGCTACATAAACCGGAAGGAATACCACTCCATCAACTGCCTGGTCGTGTGTAATGCCCAGAGCATTATCACGGATGTGTGTGCTGGCAGCCCTGGAAGCTACCATGACTCCCACATCAGGCATGCCTCACAGCTGTACCAGGTATTTATCAGGGGGGACATCCCATATGGCCACCTTGAGGGATGCTGGCTATGCACTGGAGCCGTGGATGATGACTCCCATCAGAAATGCACACACACCCATGCAAGAATGCCATAATGAGGCATACGCACAAACCAGAATCATCATAGAGCATGTGTTTGGGATGCTGAAATCACGGTTCCATTGCTTGGACATATCTGGTGGAGCCCTGCAGTACTCTTCAGGCATGCGTGCCCACATCTTCATAGTATATGCCATCCTACATAATATGATCCTGCAGAAACAGCTGCAGCACGGACATAATGGTGAAGGCCCTCACAGCCCACCACAATTGCCAAGGGCATCACAGGTACAGAGGGATTCAGACCACGAACACCCAGTGCCAGCCCCAGTAGGCAGATGGAGGCGTGCCCAATATGCCCATGCCTTGGCAAAGAGGGAACGTATAGCACATACACTGACAGTGTAGACCCCTACTGACTGACACACTTCTCCATCTGCACACACAGTAAAATGGATGGCACACACACACGACCACCTGTAAACTGTCATGTATAGGTGGTCTACTGTGTGCATCCTACATAGGCAGCCCTCAACTATTGCACACACAACAGCTATTGGTACAATTTAAGTCAACACCTGAACAGTAAATTAAGCTAACAGCATGTGTTGATACTGTATGTATAGGTTCCTAGGTACATCGGTAGGTACATGCCCCTAATTGTCAGAGGCCATTCACCAGCCTAGCCAAAATGTGTCTGCTGTCACCACCCCATTGATTAACTAACTGTCCCTTTGTGGAGCAGAGCCAATTGTGGGATCCCTGGGGTGTAACCACTGATGTTAAGTTGTCTATCTCGCCTTCATTCTTGCTGGATGGGTTCGGAGCCGACCTCGGCTCCGACTCGGCCACTCTAAAAGCTCGAGAGTTGGTTCCACCGGCTCGAGGCTCCCCTTATATCCCACAATGCTAGGCGAGAGTTACCTCAGATCTCGTTTGCCGCTGCAGCTTCGAGGTTGGTTTTTCTACCGGTTCTTGGTGAGTAACTTTTCTTGTTGAGATTAGTCTTTCAAAACCCCTTTAATTTTAATATATTTACTTAATTCCCTTAGTTTAGAGTAAATTTTATCCCCTTCTAAAAATTTCCGTTTTTTTCCCTCAAGAACCTTAGGTTCTTCCCTTGGGCCTACAGGCCTTTCCTTCCCTAACTTGACAGGGTGTAACTAGTGTGTTTGTGTGTGTGTTTGTGTACACCTGTTCAAAAGAAAAAAATGTCTAAAGAAGCAAAGGTCTCCGGATTCAAGAAGTGTGATGCGTGCTGTCAGAAAATGTCTCTGACAGACGCTCACACTTCTTGTGTCTACTGTCTGGGGCCTTTGCACCTGCAGGACTCCTGTGCTGTGTGCCATGGCTTCAGCCCCAGGGTCCTGCAGGAAAGAAAGAATAAATTGATTCTCAGAGGCTTACTCAAGCCAGAGGATTCCCTGTCTGTTTCAACAGGGAAGCCCTCTAAGGCATCTAGGTCTTCGGCTCCGCAACTGAGCCGAGACCTAAGGTTTCTCAACCTCTGCCTTCATCGGCTCCGGCTGGAGCCGATAAGTCTCAGTCCACAGTTTCTGTGGCCCCTCGCTCCGCCGGAGCCGAGGTAGTAGAGTTCCGTGTCGGCTCCGACCAGACCTTCGGAGCCGACAACTAGGAAGAGGTCCAGGTCACCATCTCTTGGCTCCGTTCATTCGGCTCCAGGATCTCCCCTGCTGTCTGAACGGAGCCAAAGATCTCACTCCTCTAGGTCATCGAGGCTGTCGGATCATGACCTTCAGAGGGTAGTGAGTCGACTACTTAAGTCCGAGGCACTGGCCCAGATGCTTCAGAGCCCGACTCATCAGTCGATGCCTGCCCCGTCCATCAACATATTCCTCCTTCGACTCTCTTGAGCGCGGAGCCGGGTCGTGTCGGAACCGAGACTGTGATAGCGCCGGAGCCGATACAATTGTCTTCGGCCCGCTGCCGGCTCCGCTTTCTTCCTTGGAAGAATCTCGGCGCCGGACTTCCCTCGTCGGCTCCAAGGGGGTGAGTGGCATCGGACCCTTGTCCGACCCCCCTCTCCCTCTCGGTGCTTCGGCGCTGGTGAGTTCGGCTCCGACATCGGCCTCGGAGCCATCACTGTCGGTGCCGAGGGGGGTTCTTAGCTTCGGAGCGGGACCTCTGGCTCTGCCTGACAGGGGTGCATTCGAGGTCATGCGGAGTGTGTTAGAGCCTGGCTCTACTCCACAGTCGGCTCCGACCGCCCCTCCCTCTATGGTGCCTCAGGCTAAGTCGACTCACTCCCTCATCCCGGACCGCAGAGAGCCAGCTCCTCAGGAACCCCCTGTGGGATTTCATCCTCTTCCGAGGCCTCTCCTGATTTGGCAGAAGAGCCCCTAGGAAGAGGAAGTGTAAGAGGAAACACATTGACTCAGCTGAGTCCATCACGCCAGACACAGATTTGGATCATTCTGAGGCTTCCCCGTTCCCCTTCTGAAGATGTCTCATTTGCAGACATTCTGGAGATCCTGAAACAGAGGGGAAATTGGCCAGCCCTCAACCCTTCGGAGGACGAATCTGTGTATCTTGAGGCGTTGGCTCTCGCCCTTCCACCTCCTGGGTGTCCCCCTCGACCCCCTCATGCAGGTGGTTGCTAAGAAGGCATGGACGGCTCCTGATTCAGTGGACCCCACTCCCAGGAGACCCTCCAAGTTCATAACAGCTCCAGCAGACAAACAGTTTTAACAAAAGGAGTTTCTGTGGATGCTATGGTGGTAGCTGCTGCCACTAAGAAGGAGCTAGCTGATCCTTCAGTACCTGTCCATCCACCTAACAAGGAATCTAGGTCCATGGATAGGTACGGGAAGCGGATGTTCTCGCCAGCGACATTTACCATGCGTTCGCTGAACTACCTGTGCCATTTTACTTTCGTCTTCAAAGGGACTTGATCAAGGAAGCGAGTGAAATGTTAAAGGACCCTACAGCTGCGGGTTTCCAAGATAAGATGAACACGCAGCTGGCTACCCTTAATTCCATAACCAACTCCTCCATGCGCCTTCTTTCTTACGCTGCTGATGGAGCGAGCAGAGCCGCAGGGACAGGTGTGGCCTTACGTAGGCATGCCTGGATGCGGCTATGCAATTTTGGACCCTTCAAGACGTCTTTCACGAACTCCCGCTTGATGGATCATGCCCCTTTGGACCTGAAGAGAATGATACCTTGACTAGGTGCGAGACTGATGGCAAGACCCTTTCTGCCGTCGGAGTCCGTTTTTCTACTCCTTCCAGGCCTTACCCCAAAGGCAAGAAAGGTGGAAAGATGTGGTTCCGTAAACAATCTCAAGGGACTTCGCCTGATGCACAGAGTCGTTTTCCCGCCAGAGGCAGAGGCGGGAATAACAATGGTAGACGTCGCCCTAGGGGCAGGGGGGGTCCGCAGAACCAGGGCAATCGGGAAGTCTTCCCTGACAAGCCCTTTCAGCATCCCTGAGGTGTTGCCCGACTGCCCATCTTCGGAGGCAGTCGGGGGAAGATTGTCACTGTACCCAGAAGCCTGGCTATCCCTGACTCAAGACAAATGGGTACAGTCCATCATTTCCGAAGGCTATTCTATCCCCTTTCTTCGCTTTCCAAATCAGTCAAAAATCCCTTCCAGATGTTCCACTCAAAGGGATCTAGCAGTTTTGGAGATTTCAAAACTGCTTGCAAAAGAGCAATTCAGCCAGTTCCAGCAGACCAGCAAGGATCCGGAATCTACTCAAGGTTCTTTTAGTTCCAAAGAAAACAGGGGACTGGAGACCAATTTTGGATCTCAGTGTCTTGAACAAATCAGTCAAGAAAACAAGATTTCGGATGGTCACGCTGCAATCCATCCTTCCCTTTTGGGCAAAGGAAACTGGATGTGCTCTATAGACCTTCGGGATGCGTACTATCACATAAAGATGAACAGACGCTCCAGAAGATTCCTCCGCTTCAGGCTGGGAACCAGTCATTTTCAGTTCAGGGCCCTGCCCTTTGGTCTCACCACTGCCCCGGTGTTTACCAAATGCATGGCAGTGGTAGCTTCTCACCTGAGACGACAAGGATTCCAGGTGTTTCCATATTTGGACGACTGGCTCCTCACAGCTCCCACCAAGCATCTCCTTCTGATGGCCAGAGATTACACTTTTCGCTTTGTCAAAAGCTGGGTATTTCAATAAATTGCGAAAAGTCTGTTTTGTCGCCTTGTCGTACTATTACCTACATAGGCGCAAATCTAGATACAATAAACATGTCTGCAAGACTAACACATCAGAGAATAACAGACATTCACAAATTGGTATCACTCCTTTTCAACAACAACAGAATCAAAGCCAGGTTAGTTCTAAAGGTGTTGGGAATTATGGCAGCGCCATACCTCTGCTTCCATTAGCCAGATACCACATGCGGATCCTTCAATGGATGCTTTTTACTCAATGGTCATACCAGGAACTTCCAATGTCTCACACCATTATGATCACGCAAGCGTGCAAAAAGCATCTCATGTGGTGGATGTCTTCCCCTCAGCTCTTGTCGGGAAGACCCTTTGTTCCACCTCCTCCGGTTGCTACTCTGACAACGGATGCCTCCCTGATCGGGTGGGGGGGGCATTATCAGGGCAGGACGGTCCAGGGCACATGGCAACCAAACGAATGCCACTTGCACATAAATGTTCTGGAGATGAGAGCAGTGCTTTTAGCGTTGCAAGCCCTTCAAGACTCTCTTCCCTTGGGAACGATTGCAATCCAGACAGACAATATGTCTGTAGTGTGGTACATCAACAAACAAGGCGGAACCAGATCATACCCCCTGTGTCGAGAAGCACTCAGACTGTGGCAATGGGCGATTTCTTCTCAGCGGTTTCTGATAGCAACGCACATCCCGGAAGTCCAATCAAATTATGGACAAGTTGAGCAGAGCTATACTCATGCCTCACGAGTGGTCTCTGAAAGACTCTGTAGTGAGAGAAATTTTTCTCAAGTGGGGCCAGCCTTGCTGCGATCTTTTTGCTACTCCCCAAAACAGCAAGTGCAGAGAATATTTCACTCTATTCCCTTTACCAGGCCAACCCAGCAGAGACGCTCTAGTCCAAGTTTGGCCCCGGGGACTTCTGTATGCATTTCCTCCTTTCCCACTGATCTCTCAAGTAATACAGAAAGCTATCGCTCAGAAGGCCTCATTGATCCTCATTGCTCCTTACTGGCCTCGACAAGTGTGGTTCCCCTTTCTACATCGTTTTCTCTTGGAGCGACCGTGGAATCTGTACCTAGTTCCAGATCTTTTGATCCATCAGTCGGGTCAGTTTCATCGCTCCCTCCCCTCTCTGAACCTCACTGCTTGGTTCCTCCAGTTCCAACCTTAGCCAGGCTTCCTCAATTATCTCACTCTGTTAGAGATATTTTGATAGCTTCCCATAAATCTTCCACTCGAAAGATTTATTTGAGTAAGTGGAAACGCTTAAAAAATAGTGAGCCAAACAGCCAAATAAACTGAGAAAAGTAGAATGAAGTATCCACCAAGCACAAATAAATCGATGCTCAAAGGAAAAAATGCTTTAATAAGCACTGTAAAAAACACTCCAATACAAAGACCGGGTCTAGAAATACAAAAGCAATAACGTATCCACTATCACGTTTTCGTCGCCAACTTCATCAGTTAAACATCCATCTTTAAAAGTTAAATGCTTTTATATGTTTTTCAAATTACATCACAGTACTGAAAGCCAATCATGTTGGACCATTTACTAAGGTTAATTGTTGGAACTGATTGGTTCATACAGTCTTCACAAGCCAAGGTTAAAACCACATCTCTGAATAAAATAAATCCACACTTTAATTACAATAATAATTTAAAACATCTTTAAAAGTTGATTAAAACATTATTTTGTAACACCATTTAGAATAATTTAAAATGCTTTCTACATTAAATGTGAATGAAGCATGTGAATCTGGGTTTAAAATGACACCATCTTGTGACCATAGTGTATAATTGCAACTGAACCAACAGCTGGTAATATAAAATCCTGAGAAGGGTATGTTTCTTGTAATTCGCAACAAAAGAACATAACAAAAAAGTTTTTGAACATTGTTTTAGCTCTTTGTGTTAGAGTTTTGCAGCTCTCAACTTCAATACTGGAGCTAATGATACCATGTCATTCAGCCCTAAGTTACGGTTAGCATCTAAAAAGTTGCCGATACAGCTCCTTGTATTCAATAAGTGTCTCTCACATCCCACCTCTTGGGTTAGTGGGGACCACTTGGAGTATCAGAAAAGAATAACCTGATGTGTTACATTTGGCTGAATGCTTGCTAAGTGCGTTTTTCTCATTCATCACCTTGACATCGTATAAGTGCTCATATATTCTCTGTCTGAGCTTTCTGTCGCTCTTCCCTACGAGAAGGAGGGACATTTTTACAAACAGCCAGATATATGATGCCTTTGGTGTCACAGTTAGCAAATGTATTCAATTGCAAGGTCATATTTCTTGCTTCTAAAAAATTGTTTCATCATAATGCAAATGTGTGCAGTATTTACATCTCCCACATTTGTATAATCTTTTCTTGGTTCTATTGCTACTGTTCTGTGTGTTGACATTTGTCCTTCCTTCCAAGTAGTTTTGATGCTCTTCCCTTTCCGATAGACATGGGACAACTCTTTATCGAAAATATGTTCAAGGTCTGAAAATTTCAAAACTATGCCATTCCCTTGAAAAAATGTTCCTAACAAAGGCTGATTGTTCATTGAAGGTTGTAATTAACCCTGTTTCTTTTGCCCCAAAATTACTTGCTTGTCCTTTATTGTGGGTTAATTGTTCTTCTTCACCTAAAATAGGTGCAAATACATCTGTTCTTTTTGTGTTGACTTCTTCTAGTATTTTGTTGAACATTTCCAAAGGATACCCTCTCTGGGCAAAAAGGCCCCTTAAGAAGTTGGTTTCTTCAGAGAAGACTTTGTTGTCTGAAGTCCTTCTGCTAGATCTGACCAATTGACCCTTTATTACCCCTTTCTTCTGGTGGGGGGGGTGGCAACTGGTGTAATGCAGATAAGAATTGGAGAAGGTTTCTTTTCTGAAAATCCTTGATGTAAATTTCCTTCCTTTCTCTATGTGGACATCTAGATATTTCAGTTCTTGTTCATCAAAGTTACCAGTAAAAGCCAAAAAGGTCGTAGTATTGTTTACGTGTATTAAAAGATTGTTGAAATTTTCTCTACTACCCTTCCAAAAGAAACACAGATCATCTAAGAACCTAGTATAAAGGGAGCATTCCTTAAATAGGGGTTTCTGATGAGAAAATTTTCTTCCCAAAAGGCCATGATGATATTTATGTAGGCTGGTGCACAGTGTGCACCCATTGCAACGCCTTTTCTTGTTTGAAGTACTCCCTTGGAAATAGATGAAATTGTTTTTGAGAACTATTTCCATCAATGTCAAAATGTTCGTGAAGTCAATGTGTGTCAGTTTTTTGCTTTCTATTAATTTCTCCTCAAACCAAGATAAACCCAGGTCATGTGGAATACAACCAAATAGGTCTATAACGTCCATGGTTCCGAAGAAGTGTTCTCACTGTATAGGGTAGGTTTGATTCTTCTCAACAGGTCCCAAGAGTCTTTTAAAATGTTTTCACATCCTTCAAGGACATGTTTAATCTTGTGATCAACATATTTTGCTAATGGAGCTGTTATAGAACCCTCCGCTGACACTATCGGTCTAAGGGGGGGGTCGCAGGCGTTTTTATGAACTTTGGGTATTCCAAAAATGCAGGGAATTTTCGGTTTATCAACTACCAAGAATTTGTACGTGTCTTGATCTATTGAACCCTGCATTAGCATGTCATAAAGTAAAGCCTGGATCTTTCTATAGGCTATGTTCACTTCATTGATAGACACTCTAGTGTATTTGTCTGGATCATTTAGTAAATCCAACATTTTCCCTTCATATTGGATAGTTTCCATGACCACGACCCTCCTCCCTTGTCAGGTTTCATAACTCTCAGATTGTGGTTGTCACTAATAGCTCTTAAGGTGTTTTCTCTTCCGTTGTTAAATTGGAGTGAAAGGTTTTGTTGTCAGGTGGGATCTAATTTCATGTTCTACCTTAAGCTCAAAGTTCTTAAGTTGAGGGTGTGTGGGAGGGTTGAATGTGCTTTTCCGCTTCAAGACCTGTCTATCATAGTCTACAGTTTTGTCCTTGAAAAACAGCTCCAAATTCTTTTTCCGGATAAACAACTTGATGTCTATCAGAAGTTTAAAGATGTCCGTTTTTGTGTGGGAACAAAAGTGAAGCCTTTAGAAAATAAATCGAACCAACTCTTGTTGATGCTGACACTAGAATAATTGTAAATGTTAAATCCATTGAATGTCCAGGTGTTGAGAATGTTGGTGATACCATCTTCTAATTCCAACCCTGCCTCTGCCTGGAAAGGTCTCCCTTCCCCTGTAGTTTTTGAATTGTAATAAACCTTCCCTTGTTGCATGAGTCTCTCTGATCTCCTTAATGGGGCATATTCTTCTGGCCCTGGGGCTTGTTCCTGTTGTTCATCAATTTCCACTTCCCCATTCACATTCGTGTGTCTCTTGCCTCCCTGGTTCACATAACTATTTCTGTAAGTAGTTCTTGGTTTGGGGTAGTGTGTTTTGTTTTGTACTCATCTTGGTCCCTTTTGATTTTCCCTATTTTCCTAGTCTGAACCTCCTTGCATTTAGCATCTACTTTGTGAAACACATTTTGGTATTTTAATTTATTGGCTTCAATAGAATACAACAAATCGTTTGTAATAGCTTTGTTGGTTTTTCAATGTCTAATTGTAGCTTTTCCATAACCCTTTCATTATTATTAATAATAGCTTTCATTATATTCATGCCACAGTTATCAAAAATAGAAATGAGCTCGTTACAAAATTCAGACCCATCAACAACATTGTTAGGGTATTTGCAGACCCTTAAACCCTTTGGTACAATGCTCAAGGAAATACAGTACTTTAAATAATCATTATCAATTTCTAAAGTTTTGTATTTAATCAAAACGAATTCTAAATCATTGAGTAGTGTAGAAAAATTAGAGTTAGTTTGCACAGTTGGACTGCGTGCTAAATCAAAGCTATATTTAGCTTTAAAACAGTCTGAAAACAGTTTCTGTGTACCTGTGGAAACGTTAGATATGTCCGTGCACTCTTGGTGCCGTTTCCTCTGACTTTTCGGTCTCACCGATATATCATCACCGCCATTACTGTTAGCGTTCCCTTGATCAATCGTGATGTGTGGGAACCCATCCAGACTGTTTCCACTGTCTAAATCCTCTCTGTTTGAAAAATTGTTTCCTTCTTCATCGCGAATATTACAGTCTGTCACAGTCTGCTTCCGATTCACTTCCTGGTTAAGTGGAAACGCTTCACATATTGGGCTCAAGGAAAGGACATAGATCCTTTCACTGCTTCCATCCAACTAGTCCTCGATTTTCTAGCTGAACTCTTCCATGCAGGTTCATCCCCCTCTACACTTAAAGTTCAATTGGCAGCTATTTCTAACTTTCATGTGGGTATTTCTGAATCTGCCCTAATGTCCCACAAGCTCTGCAAAGCCTTTTTGAAAGGAGTTTTTCTTCTCAGACCTCCTATAAGAAATCCTCCTTCTCCTTGGGACCTAAATTTAGTTCTTGCTTCTTTGATTCTTCCCCCTTTCGAACCTGCAGTCTCCTGTTCTTTAAAATTATTATTATGGAAAACTCTTTTTCTGGTAGCTATTACATCAGCTAGAAGAGTTTCAGAGCTTCAAGCACTTAGCTGTCGTCCTCCTTATCTTTTGTTTCATAAGGACAGAGTATCCTTACGAACTAACCCGTCTTTTTTGCCTAAAGTGGTCTCGACGTCAAATCTGAATCAAAGCATTGATCTACCGGTCTTTTTTCCAGAATATTCCAATAGGTCGGAACAAAAATTACACTGCCTGGATGTTCACCGTCAATTGAGGTACTACTTGGATAGAACTAAACAGTTCAGAAAATCTGATCAGCTGTTTGTCTCCTATGCGGAGAGCAGAAAGGGACTTTCAGTTTCAAAGGTATCATTATCCAGATGGCTAACATCTTTGATTTCCCTAGTATATGAAATTAGACATCAAAAGCTGCCTGATAAACCTAAGGCTCATTCCACCAGAGCTTTGGCTACTTCTTTAGCCTTCCAAGACAGACTGCCTATCGACACAATTTGTGCAGCGGCTACTTGGGCTACTCCTCACACTTTCATTTCTCATTATAAGTTGGATTTAGCTTCTAGGCATAGAGCTAACTTTGGTTCCACTGTTCTCAGGAGTCTGTTCCGTTAGGCCACCCGGGACAAGGTGCTAGGGACGCGGTCCCATCCAGCAAGAATGAAGGCGAGATAGACAACTTAACATATAGAAGTTATGTTCTTACCATAACGTTCCATATTAGTTGTCTTCTTCTCGCCTTCTTCGTCCCACCCTCCTTCCCCTGGCCTGGACAGACCTAGAGGAGTTCTGATTGTGACCTCTCTTTCTACCACCTCTTTCTTAGACATATGCTATTATGCATATTTCCTGGTTCAGGATATAGGTCACCCTTCCTTCTTCCTGTTGTTAGAGGTGGATTCTGTTTTACAGTTATTCTGTTACTATTATAAGCTGGGGTTAGCTTACAAACGAGATCTGAGGTAACTCTCGCCTAGCATTGTGGGATATAAGGGGAGCCTCGAGCCGGTGGAACCAACTCTCAAGCTTTTAGAGTGGCCGAGTCGGAGCCGAGGTCGGCTCCGAACCCATCCAGCAAGAAGAAGGCGAGAAGAAGACAACTAACATGGAACGTTATGGTAAGAACATAACTTCTATTTCCCCACCCACTCTGCAAGGATCCCCTGGTGTGTTAATGAGGGGCTCCGTATAATGTAATCAGGGATGTAGTTCCAAAGCATGGCGAGTACCCATGAAAGGTATCTGTCACCCCAGCATTCTCCAGTTATGGTTGTGGCAAGGTGTGTAGCTCACTGTGACATGGATTCCCATAGTTGGAGCACATCCATTAAGCATCACTTGGACATACCATTAATAGGTATCATCTATATATAAATTACCTGAGTTACACATTTGTTTGCAGTATGGAGGAACAGCCGTAGTACAGTCCACATACTAAACACCATAACACTTGTACATATCCCAGATGCCCCAGTGGTAAAGCCACTGACTGTCTCGTGCACGTTCGTGGTTCCAAGACCTGCAAGGGCTGTTACGTAATTCCGATGTCCCAAATAATGGATGTTGGATGCAGGTCATTAGAGCACGTTTAAGCACATGTTAGCGGGTTTATGCACCGGCAAGTGCCGGTAAGCGTCGTATAAACATGACTACACAGATATGCGCAAAACAGGTCTAAGCTTTGCTGAATATCGCGCAGATCATGGGCAAAGCTGGCCAGAAACGCTGAAATCTACGTTATTCACCCTTGTACTAATAGTGCCTGCTCTGAGAAGTAAAATGACCACTACCAGGAGTAGAACATGCAATCATGTACACAATCACCTACCACTAAGCTACCTGAGATGTACCAACGGCAGGTGTGTATTGTGACAGGTTAAAACACAAAAGAGCAGAGTTCGGGAAATAGTATACACCACCATGTACCCAACGAAAGGTGTGTTCTCTCACTCTCTCTCTCTACATATATATATATATATATATATATATATATATATATATATACATATATATATATATACACACACACACACACACACACACATATATATATATATATATATATATACATACATATATATATATATATATATATATATATATATAATATAGAGAAAGAAAGTGTGATAGACAGATATATGTCGATACATACGGATATACATATATATGCAAATATATAGATAGGTTAACAACATGTACACAACTATGGAGGTACATATTAATAGGATATTACCAAATACCGAATGCTTTACATACCGACACGTGTAATCACGAGGCTTAAAGACCGCAGTACCAGAACACTAGAACCGTGAGTACTATTATCACAATGTTAAGGGACATTTAGTTAGTGCTTCTGGTGCTGCTGTCCAGGTAGGTACTGTGTTTAAGTGTGTTTCTGATTGCTGTAGTGTGTGTAAGTGTGTGTTCTGAGTGCAGTGTGTGTTTCCGTGGGACTGTAATGTACGTGTGTGTTCGTGCTATCTCAGAGGTAGATTACAGTAGGTGTGGTGTGGGGGTTGCAGCCACCCACATTAGGTGTGCATGGGGTATGGCCACCTGGTCATATGTAGTGTACGATGGTTTATTTGGATGTGATGGGTAGCAGTGTGTCTGTGTGTGCGTGTGTGTGTTCTGCGTTTGTGTTAGTTCCAGGAGTTTGACTGTCACGAGTTTGAGTGTTCGGTATTGTGGGATTTGGGAGTCTGTGAACAGTAGTGTGGTTGTTGGAAGTGTGTGCGTTCCTGAATCCGTGGGTACGCCGTATACAGCAAAAGTCTTCAAATATGTGCACAACATGGACCATAGCAATCACACATTCTGCCATGACCGAACGTTATGAACAAAGGATATGGAGACTATATTATAGCAATAACCCACTCCTGGGTGTGGGTAATGCTGGATTTACCCACGGTTGGTGTGGTTTAGTCACGAGGGCGAAGCTGGGAATTGACACATGGACATGCCTGAATATTTAACTATTTCCCACTAGATATGTGAGGAAAGTGTTTACAACAGCTGTTGTACTCTAAGCAAGCAGGAAATGTAAGTACAAACAGTGTTTACCTGCAGGAAATGAGGAGGATTGAGTGCTACAGTAATTAGAAGCTCATGAAGTGCTTACATGTTCTGAACAAGTGCTGAGCATGAATAAGCAATACAGATAGGGTGTCGGATAACAAACACAATGCCCCCCACAACAGGTACACAATCACATATCCATGAACACTACAGAGCCCCTGTACCCATAACTATGATGGTACAAGGTGCACTCAGGCTGCATGTGACCTGTCCACATCCCTGGTTGTATCATACACATATCTCAAAACAGTTTGCTCTACACATACACATCATGTAAAACATAGCTTCATGTCAGTCTGTGAAAACACTGACTGGTGCACACCAACAGTTATCACAACCCACAAAGTGGAGACACCACTCATAATGGGAGGCACTGCACTATTACCCTGCTGAGTCTGGTGAAAGTCCATGAACCTTCATCAACATATATGCTGTTAGCAGTACAGATGTAGACAGTACGGATGATTTCACACTGCATATCATACCTGTGACAGGTCATAGGACATCATCACCTACACTGTGTTCCACCTACACTCACTATACTAGATGTACCATTGTATGTCACAGGAGTGCTCTGCCAGTGGACTGTTGACAGAACCGACACTACAAAAGGTGTCGGAGTAATATGTGCATATCACACCAGTGGCAGCTACAGTAAAAAAAGGGTTAATTTGTTGTACTCCCCCTCACTGTAGCCCATACCACACAGACAAATGGGAGGCATCTGCGTATGTAAGTATGTGAATGGCTATGACCTAGAAGCAATAGCGGACTCAGTGTTGTGGACAACATACAGAATGGGCTTTGTGGGTGAGGTGTGTGACATATGTGCACAATCTGACAGCTGCATACTGCACTGTCACCACAAAGGTTAATAACCCTGTACCCATGAACTATCACCTAGGCAGCGGTCAACATAATGGACACTGTGTGCAAGGGATGGTGCTGTGCAGTTTACCTCCCTGAGCTAGTGACGTCACCAAGCCTATTAGGTAGTCATAAGAGGCAACCCTAGTCATGGCAGGGTGCCATCCATGAATATAGAGATCATTGTACAGCCATACTCATCACTCAAGTGACCAATATCAGATCACATATCACCTTTAAGGGGTATTGTCCATGTTTAGATGGGCGACACCAGCCTTTACAATCCTCATCTCCACTATGTAGCATAATGCCTACCTTGCATAAAGACATGTCCAACACTATGATGTTGGACATGCTACACGTACATATCTTGATCTGAAATACATACATCATGGACATCCACCTTCCTAGTACAAGGATCGCCACATGCTGGACAGATCCTTGTGCCATACACGTTACATACTCCTGCCATACTATGCAACCCTGTCCAGCAAAGCTGCACATTTCACCTCTGTCAGACATGGTGTGATGACCGCATGGTAGATGTATCATTAATCATCTGGATCAGTTATGTGTCACTGCTTCACCTGGCGCCGGAAAAGTACAGTTTTGTACCTACCATAAATGTAGATGTTCGAGGATTCCATTGCTGCAGTCCTTACTATTGGGTATAGTCCGCATCCAGTCGGCCCGAATACCAGAGTATAAGGCTGACGTCGGTCAGGGCGCATTAGACTGACGTCAGTACGTCAGGGTACTAATGCGCATGACCGCCATATCCTCAGTCTTTTCTTGCCCCAGATGTCAGAAGACCCTAAAAAGACAAGGCCCAAAATACCTGCACCAAAACATGAACAATATATACAAAAATATAAGCAGGTAAATCACCTACACAACCACCCCTAAACACAGAGGGAAGGAGGGAGGTAAATTGGACTGCAGCAATGGAATCCTCGAACATCTACATTTATGGTAGGTACAAAACTGTACTATGTTCTTCGTCTTCCATTGCTGCAGTCCTTACTATTGGGTAGAATCCCAAAGCAGAGGTAAGGGAGGCTGGCAAATCATAAAGAAGCAGGAGCTGACAACATGCCTTGCAAAACAGCTGTGGCAAAACCAGCCCTAGACTTAGAGTAGATAGGAAGGTGATAATGCTTAGAGAAAGTATGCACTGAACTCCAAGTAGCTGCTTCCAAAATATCCTTAGTTGCCACCCCCCGTAGAAATGCTGTTGAAGTGGCAGTAGCCCTAGTGGAATGAGGCCTAATCCCAGCTGGAACTTCCTTGCCATGATGGGAATAACAAAATGCAATGCAAAAGCCAATCCACCTAGAAATAGTTTGTTTTGACACAGGCTTGCCCTGCGAACTCAAAGCAAAAGAAACAAACAACTGCTGAGACTGCCTAAAATCCTTAGTCCTGCTTAAGTAATAACGCAATTGCCTGTGTACATCTAAAGTATGCAAAATCTTTTCCCTTTATTTTGGGGGTCTGCATAAAAGGTAGGCAAATGAATAGTTTGGTTTAAAGCCACACTAGAAACCACCTTAGGCATAAAGGAAGGATTAGTGCGTAATGATACCCTATCCTTATGGAAAATCAAAAGGGCTCGACTGCCATAAGGGCCTGCAACTCAGACACCCTTCTTGCAGAAGTAATAGCCAACAAAAAAGCAGTCTTCCATGACAAATATTTCAATTCAGCAGTAGCCGCAGGCTCAAAAGGTTGTAGAGTAAGGTTTTCCAACACAAAATTGAGATCCCAAGCAGGAGTAGGAGCTCTACGTGGGGGTCTTATATTCTTAGCCCCTCTAAGAAACTGCTTGAACAAAGGATGCGAAAACAATGGTGGGTCACAATCATAGTGAGCTGAGATTGCTGCAGCATGAATCTTGATGGAAGAGAAGGACAGACCCTTGTCCAGTAACTCAGTAAGATATTGAAGAGCCATACTCAAATTAGGCTCAGAAATCTCCAAATTCTTTGCTTTACTCCAAAATAAAAATCTCTTCCATTTTGCTGCGTACACTTTCCTTGTACTAGGTCTTCTAGCTTCCATAATCACATTTAAAACTTGTTGAGGAAGGTGAGACCTGCTGTGTTTCAACACAGAATATGCCAGGCTGTCAGAGGAAGAGAGTGAAGCTTGACATTGAGCAGATGACCGTCCTGCTGGGATAACAGATGTGGAATCAAAGGTTAAGGCCATGGAGGCTTCTTTACCAGACTCCGTAGTAGAGGGTACCAGTGTTGCCGAGGCCAATCTGGAGCTATCAAAATCATCCTTGGCCTGTCCTGTCTGACCTTTAACAGTACCTTTGGAAGAAGAGGCAGAGGTGGAAAGGCATACAGATGAAGGTTTGTCCAACTGAAAGACAGAGCATCCACTTTCCAAGCTGTGTGATGAAACCCTTTGTGCAAAACTGTGGCAGCTGGTGGTTTAGTGGAGAAGCGAACAGATCTATGTCTGGAGTTCCCCATGACACTGTCAATTTCTGAAATACATGAAGATCCAGTTTCCACTTGTGGGGATCCATGATTTGTCTGCTTAACACATCTGCTAAGGAGTTCTGTGCTCCTGGCAGAAACCTTGCCTGAAGAGTTAGGTGCAAGCGTGGCAGTCTCCCATAAAATCATTGCATGCCTGCATAGAGGATAAGAATGTGTTCCCCTTGTTTGTTGAAGTACCACATGACAGTTGTGTTGTCTGTTAGAATCAACACCTGCCCTGGAAGAAGTAACTCCTTGAAAGCCAGCAATGCGAACTGGACTGCTAACATCTCCTTTATGTTGATATGTAGATGCTGTAGTCTGGCAGGCCACTTGTCTTGTATCCACTTTACATTTAGATGAGCTCCCAAGCAATGTCTGAGGCATCTGTCGGTAAAATCTGACTCGCCTCTGGCCGGGTCACAGAGAGTCCCTTGTTTAGGTGACATTCCTGAGCCCACCACAAAATACTCTTTGAAGGCAAGGTATTATTTGAATGACAGTGTCTAAATCCTGGCAGTGCTGTGTCCATACATTTTTGAGATACCATTGTAACTTCCTCATATGCAGTTTGGCATTGGGAAGCACCAGAATATAAGATGCCATGAACCCTAATGCTTGAAGGACTGTCTCTGCAGTCAGCACGGACTGATGAGATAGTTGATGGAAGTAAAGTGACAGACTCTTTTGTTTGTCCGGGGTTAAAAGGCCATCTGGGCTGCTGTATTCAGTCTCACACCCAGAAAGCACATGTCTTGAGAGGGTACTAGACTGGACTTTATTTCATTCACAGAATACCCTAGGCATCTTAGCACTGCTATAAGATATTCCAGATGCTGTAGAAGGTCTTCCTTTTCTTGAGCCAGAATCAGGCAGTCGTCTAAATAAGGATAGATTTGAAGTCCTTGTAGCCTGAAGTAAGCTATCACTGGAGCCAGAACCTTTGTGAATACTCTGGGCAGTAGATAAGCCAAAGGGCAATGCAGAGAACTGATAATGAGAATCTCCAGCTTGAAACCGCAGATACTTCCTGTAACTTAGCCTGATATGCACATGAAGGTAAGCTTCCTTGAGATCTAAAGTTACCATCCAGTGATCTTTGCCCAGCAGGGGTAAAAGCTGTTGTAACGTCAACATCTTGAACTTGGGAATGTCCAGATAAGTGTTGAGGAGAGATAAATCCAAAAGCAGTCTCCACGTACCCCTTCTCTGGTACTAGGAACATGCGAGAATAAAATCCTAGGCCCCTTTCTGACACAGGGACTGGTAGAATGATGTCCAACACCCATCTGTCTTGAGTAATTAAATCCCAATTTCCTTTGAAAAGAGACAGTTGTCCTTCCAAAGGAGCTGCCAGACGAGAATCTACTGGCAGTTGAAAAGGCAGGTCATTGGGTCTGTTTACGAAAGGACTGACCCTGCCCTCACCAGAAGTCTGAGCAGGTGAACTCCTGTTCTAGGCCTAAAAGAACCTTGAGCCCTGCCCCTACCACGTCTAGACCTACCCCTAGACTGGGAATCATAAGCAGGATATGTCCACCCCTTAGCAGGCCAATTTCTACTAAACTTGTGGCTGTACCTGCAAAAATCTTTAACAGTTTGCATAGACTTAGCTTTGTCCTCCATTTTCTTTAAAACTGCTTCCACAGGTGAACCAAACAACACATCAGACTGTAAAGGAGCATCCAAAATCCTTGTCTTAACATGCTCAGCCAAATTTTGATCCCTCAACCAGGCATGCCTGCGAAGAACAGAACTAGTGGCAGCCACCCTCGAGGAGGCCTGCACAGCATCAAAACCACATTGCAAAGAATGCTTGCCCACTTGTTCAGACACATAAACTAAATCCAGCAAGTCTTTACAATCAATACCTTCGCCAAAGCATCCACCTTAGATTTCAATTGTGAAAGGAGATAATTTTGATATTTCAGCATGTGAAACTGACAATTCAACGCTCTCATGGCTAGAGTGGAAGAAGTATACACTTTCTTACCCCACCTATCTAACGCCCTTGCCTCTTTGTCAGTGGGAACAGGATTTTTAACCACAGAGGCCTTAACACCTTTAGGCCCCTGAGAAACAGTTTCTGGGTCCGCCCTAGGACTCTTAAACAAATACTTATGAGCTTCGGGCACCCTATAGTACCTATCAGGTTTAACAGGAGCAGGAGGCAAAGAATCAGGGTTCAGGGAAGCCTCTGCAAAAACATCTTCCACCACATTCAACACAGGAGGTATAGCTAAGGGCCTATGCTGGGGTAAAACAAGAATTCCTAAGCCTCTTCCTGGAATCAGAGTAATCCTGGCCTTCCCATTTAAAGTGCTCCCTCATGGAATGCAGAGTCTCTGAAAATGAAAAATCCTCAGGAGGAGAAGCCAAGGAGTGGCATCATCCACATCAGAATCAGAATAATGAGGATACTCCTGCAAATCTTCCAGAAGATTCAGAAGCCCCTGAACCCTGTTCAAAACTGTCAAACTCTGGTTCCACTCTAGGCCTCTTATCAGGAGGGCCCATAGAACCTCTAATCATAGTAATCAAATCTTCTGCCATTTTAAGCATATGTTTCTTAGGTACAGAACCCGAAGGCTAGGAGAAGCCCCTACTGAAGCTGAAGTTGGCCTACCTCTAAAAGAAGTTTTGGCAACAGAAGGAGAGGCTCTAACTACTTTGGGAAGAGAGGGAAGAATAGTTACCTGAGAAGCCCCCTCAGCCTGGCCTGCCTCCTGAGAGGGTACATCCTGTAACAGTAAAGTGTCTGCCTGAGACTCTATAGAAACTCCTGGCAAAACCTCTGGCTCCACTGAGCCATCTAAAGAACCCACGTCTGGGACTGCCGGTTCATCAACCCTAGGCTTCGCTGTTTTGTCCTTGCGCTTCTTGGATGAAGCGGGCGTCGGAGCATCCATCGCCATTTTATAATTGCAACGCTTCCCAAACACTAATCTGGCACAGTCTAACCTCCTCTTAATAGTGCGTTTGTTAAACTTAGCACAAGAGGCAACCAACAACGTCGTGCTCAGGCCCTAAACAAGGTATACATAATGTATGGTAATCCCTATGAGGTATTTGTTTCCCACAAGAAATACAGTTATTCACTTTTCTGACATCCGGTTAAATACTGAGGCAAGAAAAACCAAAATGTTCCCAACGGGTACTTAGCCAACTCTGATTCGGTCTGAAACTCCGGTTTCGGAAATATTTCAGAACGCCAACCTGCACTCGCAAAACTGCTTCTGCATCGGATCACGCGGCAAAAAAGACTGAGGATATGACGCCGGTCATGCGCATTAGTACCCTGACGTACTGACGTCAGTCTAATGCGCCCTGACCGACGTCAGCCTTATACTCTGGTATTCGGGCCGACTGGATGCGGACTATACCCAATAGTAAGGACTGCAGCAATGGAAGACGAAGAACATCATGGCTGTCGGCTACAGCTAGAAAACCTTACATCCTATGCTCATACATGGCCCACGGCATACAGACTACTACATGACCTTGGCCGTACATGCTATAGTTGCTAACCATCCCTGCAAATACCATCCGGCTAGCCATTGTCCCATGTGTATCACATGTGCAACACAGGAGATACGTGGCAGGATGTTGAACTGCTGTACAGTGCCGTGTACATGTATATGGCAAAACACATGCATGTAAAGGCTTCCATGTGCATGTCTGCATTGTCACAGATCATGTCCGTTAAGGCAGTGTATGTGTTGATATGTGACATATGCACAGCATCAAGGTCGACAGCATTAATGTGGACACATCCAGGCATGTGCTGATAGGTAAGAACACCAGTACAGGCAAACAGACATGCCCACATCAAGACAGCATCCACATGGAGTATGAGCAATGTAATCAGGTGACACACATATATGGTGATAATATCCAATCCCCATTGGGTGTCACATGTGTGTGACACAAACATGTCAGTGGTGTCAGTGTCATAAAGATTTGCAAAGACAATTGTTCATATGTACTAAATGTGATACACATGTATGTGTAGCTGTATCTCTGTGCATCTCTGAGATACTGTGACCTGTCTCCATCATTATGTCTTCCAGATATGCCTCGAACAAGGCTCCCAGCTTATACCCACTTGGAGGATGAGGCCCTTATACCTTACCTCCAAGAGAACTATGATGTCTTGTTTAGCCATGTGCACAGCATGCACAGCAGCGTGATGACCTGTGGCAGGAACTTTGCAGGAGGGTTAATGATGTGGGTGGCCATAACCGCACATACCAGCAGGTGCGCAGACACTGCACAGACCTGATCAGACGTGCGAATGCAATCACCAGGAAACAAGGTGCAACAGGTGGTGGGCCACCAACCCAGCCCCCACTCACAAGTACCGAGGAGCTACTGGCCAACCTGGGGACACCATCAGAACAGCATCCACAAACCTTAGCTGCCATCGTGGAGGTGGGGGTGTCTCAACCACCGAGCCTGGAGTTGCCTGGTAAGTCACTACTGCACATATAACTATTATATCCCATATAGTTGCATGTGACACTGTACAATATGTAATGTAACATCATATGCAAGGCATGTATACACACATGCCGCATACTATAGTATGCTACTCTGTGTATGCACTCCATAGTATATCCTATTGTACTGGCAAATGTGTTAAAATACACACTGAACCCTGTAGCTGTCATACAGCCATGGATAATGATCATACTGCTGTGTCACCCCTATATAGGTTCCTCTGGCATTCCGCACAGACAGCAGGCCGTTGCAGGTGAGACAGTTATAAATGTCAGGCATGTTAATGCACAGATCTGTTCGCCATGTGGCCAGTTAACACATGTACACATAATGTATGGTCTGATGAACATATGCTTGAGGCACAGGCAGGGTTGTCAGGGGTTGAATCTGTGCCATTGGTTGCCATTCCACCTATATCCCCCTCATCCCCGCACACAGATCTCATGCCAACACATACCCCATCACTATACATCTACTGATCCAGGAGCATGTGAGCTGTGTACTAAGCTACAGTGGTTAGAGACGTGACATCCATACCGGGTGACATCACAGGTACAGTTACATGGGGCAGGGAGATTACATAGCGGTCTAGCTGATGACAAGGGTAGAGGCCAGTTGATAGCTTGAGGCCTCACTGTGTAGCAGTAATACACATTCACATTACAGGATGAGAACACACAACTACACAGATACACACACACACAGGTATTCGTACACATGTATTCAGACACTAACACGCCCACATTCACGGGGTCAACGACACTGTAGCACACACACACACTTGATAGTGTTGAGGTGAGGACCCCTGCCTATGTGGTAATCACCATTACAGTACTGTGCACCCACATGACGCGACACAAAGAATAAACATGTACAAGTAGTCAGTAATGCCTAAGATCGACGGCATCAACAGGGTAGTAGATTGCATCACCTGGAGGGGTTAGGGGTCCTATCTGTTCACTATGTTAACATACATCCTCACTCCATGGACCAGACAGCCATACATACATACATACACACACACTCTGTGGAGTCCACAATTGAATGCAACTATGTCATGCACATACAGATAGCTCACATGTGTGTGATACACACCCCACCCCTGCCTATGTCTTGCTTTCTACACTGCAATATGTACAGATCTCTACAACAGTGTACAGGGTTGTTGAACAATTGGGATGTATTCTCCACCATACGTGGCATATATGGACACACAAGCAAACACACATGGCAGTACTGTGAATCAAACACCTGCTATCTTATGATATGTATGACAGACATGCAGCAGTATTGCCAGCATTACAATGTGTACTGACGCTACCTTTGGAAATTGTGCTGATATATGCACATGGGAGGTCTTAAGTGTTACAGGTGTCAAGTGATTTACAGTCAGTGACACCCTGACCGCTGCGTAGGTTGCACATCTTCCCCTTCAATTAACAGAAACATAGCTTAGTGTTTGCAAATGTTATGGTAGGACGGCTTGTGACACCTGTGAGCTGTCTTCAGCAAACATCCATCTGCAAAGATGGCCCACCACTTTATGTCCACACATCCGTCCATACCTGATGTACATCTTACCGTACTGTCAGTATTTCACCATATACAGTTGGCAATGATGGGGCTACATTGCAACTGCATGTTGTAGTAAGACACAGATCACCTGCAAACATCAGCTACTGCACACGCATGGCAGCTGAATGCACACCACTACATGTACATGTGTAGGTCCTACATTCCTGTCATTTAGCCATGTTTGTAGGCATTGCAACTGGTGGACATGTGTGATGACATACATGACACATGGACTGTTGTGTGATATGATAGTTGTTATGGGTAACCAGTACAGAGGGAATGTTAACTCAATCAACATTGCTATCACACCTTATGTACTGTTAGCATTCAACAGCCATGGACCTACCTTCCATGTGCATGTGTGTAATTGCTGTAGCCACCTGTCTGCACGAAGGACAGCAAGAGTTATGCTATGTACATATGTGTTGTGTGTGTGTGTGTGTGTGTGTGTGTGTGTGTGTGTGGGGCATGTAAATATTCACGGCAGGTACATGTATGTCATATCCAAACATGAGGGTGGTTACTGGTGTACAGCAACAGTCATCTGTTACAGCTGTATATGACCCAGGGCCCCTGTTATGTGCAGAGCCGACCTGGTTACGAACAGTGGTATCATTGCATAACACATGATGCAACTGTCAGTACATGGGTAGTCTGCACAGTTGATGTAGAGCTAGGTACAGTCCACTGGTCAGGGGTCACATGATGTTGGACTAATATATGTTCTGCCACATGTATGGATGTGTTTTACTGGTCCAAGGACATGGTGATGTCTGAGGGCTACATCCTAGAATGCGGCTTTTGACACTGTGATCTGCACCTGACACATCTGTGATGGCTTTTGAGGGTGTACTGGTCAGTACCGTGCAAGTGGCCTTCATGTACGTGGGGACACCACCACCTGGAGTGGTCCGTAACGGTGTTATGGCCCACATGTCTGTATCCGAGGTATACGGTGGTAGTGCTATTGTGCACAGCTAAGCCTTCAGCCAGATGTTCCTCACTGCACAGATGTCAGTATTCCCCATTGTTGGATCTACACTGGCAGCTGTGATAACGAACGCTACACATCTAGCACTGTTTAGCATACACATACAATGCAGTTGCCCTCTAGGTGTCAGGGTGTTAACCTGGTCTAAGGACATTCGTCTATGAATGGCACTATATGGGCGAAGTAGCCACTCCTGGCAGGACATCACCACGGGTGGTATTAGTTTGCCAGGTTTAGATTGGTACATCTAAGGTGACAGCAGCAGACATTGTGTAGAAGACAGGTGTCAGATATATGTAGTGCGGTATTCATGCTAACAGTGACAACTATCAACACACTGTGCCCTTCCGTGTTTAGAATCAGAGGGCATACAAAACAGCCCTTTGCTACTAAGTGTGTGAGCATGCCCAGTATGACGTTGTGTAGAAGGACACATAGTGCATTCCAAACAGACGTGTGCTACTAAGTGTGTGAGCATGCCCAGTGACACCTTGTGTCAGTTATGTGCCTCTATGTGTAAGGGCATGGCCACTGTAACCCTGTATAGCGATAGTGGTCGTCCAGGCAACAGATGGCCATACCCCACTTCAGGATGGATTCCTACATTGAACACACTGGTTCATAGGTATGTACATCGTAACTGCCAGCATCCATGTCAATATCCGCATTCCTAGAAGGTCATATTGACAGTCTTGAAAGGTGTAGGGTCTGTGGCGCGTCTTGTATCTATGTAGTATTGCAATAGTGGTCCATAGACAGGCAATTGTCCTGATCAAACCACTGGCGTGTGTTTCAGTCTGCCTGGGGACAGTAATATGCTTTTAGACTGCTCACACTCCATACAATCCCTATTGGCGTCTTTTCCATTGCTGATGATGTCACCCATCTAGAAGTATGCCTCTGGGAGTGCTGTGTCCCAGTAATCTCAGAAGCATGTTCTGTAACTGTGTAATGCTGTAGTATGATAAGGTAGTTAGGTCTGTGTTCTAATCCCAGCCATACCAACTGTGTGTGTGTTTCCATCTGCCTGGGGACAGAATAATGCTTTTAGACTGCACACACTCCATACAATCCCTATCGGCATCTTTTCCACTGCTGATGATGTCACCCATCTAGAAGTATGCCTCTGGGAGTGCTGTGTCCCAGTAATCTCGGTAGCGGGTTCTGTAACTGCGTAATGCTGTAGTGTGATAGAATAGACAGGTAGGTGCCCTATTCCAACGCATGACAGGTGTGTGTGTTTGGCAGTCATATCATATGTGTTGGTATCTGTGAGTTGCTAGCTCCAGGATGTGTTGAGCGTGTTTTATTGTTTTTCTATACAGTGTCCATAAATGTCACAATCGCCCAAAAGACTGGGTTGGCAAGACATACACATATATTCGCCAATAGGTCTGCTGAGTAAATGTCAGCAGCCCTAATCTTACCCTTAATATAGTCTGACCTGTGTGATGCAATGAAACACACTTGCCTTGATAGTAACACCCGTACATAATGCAGGAGGCGCATGTGATTTCCTTTTCATTCTTGTCTAATGCTTTGGTGTCACGTGGTCCGCTATTGTGATATATATTCTTTATCTACGTATGTGTGTGTATATGTATATATGTGTGTGTGTGTGTGTGTGTGTGTGTGTGTGTGTGTGTATGTCTGTGTGTATGTATATATATATATATATATATATATATATATATATATATATATATATATATATATATACATATATGTGGACATTAGCACACATAAATCTACATGTCCTATACTGTTGAATGCCTGTGCTGGATGATCTGTACATGATCACCTCAGATGTAAGTATATCTGCCATGGCTTAGTGGTAAAGCACATCGTCTGTGGTGTGCAGGGTAACGGGTTTGAGGTGTGTAGAGACCGGTTATTTTGTTGCTGGGAAGAACAAGGGACATCGAATACGGTGATAGTAAGGTGCTTTTAACCAGTTGTGTGTGGATCTGCATGACAGTAAGCAGTGGTTATTTTGGAGGCTCAGTATGGGTCATGTAACTATGCACTAGAAGACAATACTATGCAAACAAGGTGGAAATAGTGAATCCCGTTTATCCCCAGGGTGTGATGCAGATCCCAAGAGTGTATGTGTATAGATAGCCAGGTGCAGGACTCGAATCTAGGTGAAAGCATGGGGGGGGGGGTGTCAGGCATACTGTACGTACATTGGAGCCCTGTGTCTTGGGATTGCTCCTGCCTTAGCACGCCTAAGCTAGGGGTGTGTCTATACCTGCCTAGTGCAATTGGGAGGGACAACAGCAGTAGGAGAGTAGTCAAGGTGAACAAGCTGCGCAAACAGGTGATAAATAGCACAATCAGCAGATAACAGGCCCAGCCCTGCCCAGAACACTACTATAAAGTGAGCAAGCACCATACACACGGGTTTTTTCCACATTCTACACCACCGGTATATACATGTGGGGAAATTTTACAAAACAATCCAATGAAATGAGAAGGGCTGCAGTAGGCAACATAGACCAACATGTGCAGGAGGCTGAGGGTGGTGAGGATGTGAATGCTGCCGAACAACCCTCAGTGAGGAGACAGAGAAGACTGTACAGACCCAGGGTAACCTACCAGGGGCTACATGAGCTGGAGATAGTGGAACGCTATGGGGTGGACAGAGACCTCCTACAGCAGATTGTTGAGCTGTGCCGGCCACACCTGACACATCGAACAGGCCAAGGGAAACCCATCCCAGTGGATACCATGGTATGTGCAGGCCTAGGTATACTAGCCACAGGTAACTCCCAAAGCACAACTGAGGATATCATTGGGATCTCACAGGCATCTGCAGCCAGAGTATTCCACCAGTTCCTGGATGCCATGTCATCACATGCCAGTGAGCACGTACATTTTCTCAACACACGTGAGGTGTTGACCAGCAATATGCTTCTCTTCCACCAAATGGCAGACTACCCTGGGATAGTGGGTGCTATAGCCTGCATGCATGTACGCATCAAAGCACCACCCGGTGAGCAGGGTAGGGCCTACATTAACTGCAAGGGCATCCCCTCCATCAACTGCCAGGTCGTATGTGATGCCCAGGGCATTATACTGAATGTGTGTGCTGGCTGCCCTGGAAGCTATGATGATTCTGATATATGGCATCTGACGCAGCTGTACCACACTTTTTCCAATATGGAAATCCCCTATGGCCACCTAGTGGGGGATGCTGGGTACCCACTGGAGCCATGGCTGATGACACCCATCAGAAATGCACACACACCTGAACAACTACGCCATAATAAGGCACATGCACAGGCAAGACATTTAACTGAGTGTGTGTTTGGAATACTCAGGTCACGGTTCTGGTGCCTGGGACATCCGGTGGAGCCTTGCAGTATTCACCAGCTACATGCACCCAAATTGTTATGGTATGTGCTATGCTACACAATATGATCCTGTGGAAACAGTTGCAGCAGGAACAGCATTGGACAGGGCCACACAGCCCCCCACCAATGCCAAGGCCTGTACAGGCACAGAGTGACTCGGTGGAGGAACTACCCGAGCCGGACCCAGTAGGCGGAAGGAGGCATGCCCAGTATGACCTGGCCTTGGCAAAGAGGCAACGCATAGCATATGCACTGACAGAGTAGGTACCCAGGGAATGTCACCCTCTCTGACTCGCACAGACAGTAAAAGGGATGCCAAACATGACACTACCTGTGCTCAGCCATGTATAGGAAGTGCACTATGTGCATCCGACATAGGCAGTCCTCCAGCACCATCCTCAGGTCTGGCACACCCTCAAGGTAAATCAATCAATCTACCAATTGGCAGTTATATTAGAATGTGTTTTTACCTGTAGCTATGGTATGGATGTGAGCATGCAAGGGAATTTGGTGGCTGAATGTTAGGGCAGCGGACAGTACACGTCCATAGTGGCACCATAACATCTGTAGCACATACCGGGGTCACAATAGTAGCCAGTAGTACACAGTAAGTCCTAACCCACTGTGGGTTATGGGCTGAACATCATATGTGTCCATACAGCTTATACAAGTCTCAACCAGCTGGACAGGTGTAGACCAACACAGACAAATGCTGTACAATGGCCTCTGAATATGCCCAATGGATGACCCCCCCCCCCCACAAACAAACACAGACAGACTACAGCAGGCCAAGCAGATGGATGTAGGTTGTGAAGGCTAGGACGTCTGAAACTAATATGTTGGTAATTAAAGCTAAGATCTGGAGTACACTGGTATGCCTCTAACCAGCACATTAGGTAGGTCCACACACTGAAATGGAGTACCTGACATACCAGTACAGTAGTAGCAAAAGTGTACAACTGCCAGTTGTGCCCCCCTTCCAACGTACACATGTAACAGTCATGTGCGCCTCCCCCGGTGCTGTGTAGGAATGTGGATACAGTTGGATGTCTCCCCACGCTGTGCAGAAATGTAGCAACAGTCAATGCCACATGACTGATGGATACCCTGCAGACACAGCATGCCACCTCTCAGTGTACAACACAAAGGTCGGCACCACAGTACTGACTACCTGGACATGTAACACATGCGATCCAGTTGACTATACTGGGCATGCTCAAACACATGAAGGTATGACGGTAATGTCAGTCGACAACATGCGTAACGGTCATACTGGGCATGCTCACACACAAACACAAGACGGCCAGGTCTGCAAACACCAGTAGTCTGGCAAATCTGCTGGTACATTGCTATACTGTTGGATGACTGTGCTGTATGGTATGTGTGGGGTACTGTCTATTGTCTGTATATTTACCATGGTGTATTGGTAATTCAGATTAACTGTGTGCGCAGGGTGTTGCTATCAACACTTGCAAAGGATGGTTCTTTGTTTGCGGCCAGAACAAGGCCATTGGATACGGAGTGAGTAAGGCACACTGCAGCAGTTGGAAGTGGTTGTACGTGGGTTTGCGAGGTGTTAAGCACTGCTGACCTCTGGTTACAGCTTCTTATACTTGTTTAGACTCCACATTTCTTTTAACAGTGCAATACTCGCATACTGTCAGCCAAACACGCTTACACCCACTCGCTCCCTCACTTGCAAATGCACTGACATTGGTGCTTGCATTTGTCACTCATGCTGGGTGGACGCAATCCCTTGTGATGCCTATTACATCGGACTACATGATTACAGTATCGGGTATGGCTGACCATTAGATGACGGCATGGCGTTCGACTGTACGAAATCGGTGGCCTGTCCAGTGAGTTAATCATATTATATGCGTGTTCCTCATACAATCTGCTTCCATCTGGATGATACATGGCAACCGATACTCTGCAATGCAGACAAGTAAATGTGTTTTGGGAACCACATCCGTCTGCGGGTCATGCTACCGCATACCTATTGTAGGTTTTCCCCCTTTTAAATTGGCTGAAGTGAGACTTTAGGATCAACACCTGTCCCACTTGTCCCACTTAGCGTGGGACAGTCCCTCCTTAGGCGTATGTGTCATGCAAAAATAATCTAGGCATAGTAAATGTCCTGATTACAGGACAATATTATATTCTACGTTTCTCTAATAGTTGCATGTAACAGTTATTGTATAAATGACACTTCTATATGTTATGTGAAGTAGCATAAGCAACTTGACTGCTGCTAGACTAAGCTTTGATTTGTGCTAATACGTATATTTCTGTACTATGCACTGCTGTAGGTATGTTCTGACCTGGTACCTCTGACATTTCTATGGAGCAGGTCCCACTTTGGCCATTTGGAAAGGTGGCAACCCTATAGGACGTATATGTAGAGATGTCAGATTTGGCAAGGCAACACATACCCACAGCCAGTAGAAAACTGATGACTTCACCAGTATGCATAAGTAAAGGTTCTTCTTGTAGCATTATAGTTGCTAATACTGTTTCCTATAACATCTAGGTGTTTCATATACAACATAACCGTTTTATGCAACCACTACAGACAATATATGGATTCTTTGCCTGAAATCACAGGCCATGTGGCATAACAACATTCATTTTTCAGGACACAACTGCCCAGAGGGGACTGTCCCTCACAAAGGCGAACAGGTGGTAACCCCAACCTATTATGCTATCCTCTACCTAAGGTAGTCGGCGGAATATGCACTTTCCGTCACTAGCAGACCTCACATACAAATGAGGGAGAATGAACACTGTATCAGGGACACTGCATAATACCCACAGGGACACATTTAGATGATTGGTTCTATTAACCTAACACATTGACAGTCACAGGGCATATGTATTCATTCACATTTGTCGAGGTACATACTGTTCCGTGTACAGCTACATCCTGGTCGCGTCAATCATCACAGGTTCACCTGCATGGCAAATTTTTGGTGTCCCACAAGGGACTCCGTAATCCATGTTTAAAGTGTAGATCTTGTAGATCTCTCCCACTGGTACTTTCCTGTCGGTGGTCTGGAAAGCAGCGGTGTATTTACCTTAATTGCATGTCTGTATGTCTCACCGGCCTAGCTGGGGTGGTGTGGGAGATTAACGTTTGTTTATTGGACCTGCCATTAACATATGCCCGATCCGAACATATGTTACCCGTAATTGCTGTAATGTAACCTAGTTATGTACATGTGTACATCTACAGTAACATATATATATATATATATATATATATATATATATATATATATTTTGTGTGTGTATATATGTGTATATATCTATATATGTTGAATGTATATGTATATATATATATATACATATATATATATATATATATATATATATATATATATATATATATATATATATATATATATATATATAGATATATACACATCTGTGTGTCCACTGACCAATACATTTCCCGGCCATATGCACTTACACATGCGTATTGGGTTTTATATCCGCTTCAACAGCATACTAT